>NW_010193844.1:0-15146 GCF_000695765.1 Mesitornis unicolor | reverse complement strand
CATACTCCCATGCCTGCTGCTTTTTCTGCTGTGACCTCAGAAAAGGCAGAGGTCTGCTGTCTGCAGATCTAATAACAACTGAAATGAGAGTCCAAGAAGGTGCCAAAATACCTGACAGAGCAGAAGGAGGGTCTGCCTTGCCACATCTCACTCACCCAATATTGCGCAGAGAGAATGCTCTCTCCGTGACATTGTTGACAGCACAGGTGGGCAACTGGACAGTAGCTGGGAAGGACAGACAGGGACATGGAAGTGTAGCACGGAGGGTGACAGAGAACTCGCCTTCAGCCTTCTTAAAGCGGATGCTGTCTTCATACTCCCTCTGCACAGAGAAGTGAGGGGAGACAGCAGTTAGATAGGCTCCATCTTGCAGGTACTGCAGCTCCACCCATGAACACCCATCACATTCACCTCTGTGAGAGTGTTGGAAATAAAAATCAGTGATAGAGGCACCAAAGGAGGTCTCTGTGCAGGACAGAGAGTCGATGAAGCATTCAAAAAGGAAGGTAGTGAGTGAGGTACTCAGGCATATTCCTCCTCCCTCTGTCAGGAAACACCCTCAGAGAGGGCAGTTTAAGACCACATTTGTTTTACCTGATTTGTTTCCATGCATATGGATTTCTTTTAGTGTTTTCTAGATTGCAATTCAGCTCGAGTAAAGTATGTACAATCTCTCTCTGAGCTCCATGAGCACAGAAATACTAGTCTTTGATTAAATGCTTTGTCAGCCAGAGACCTAAGCAGATAACACACTACTTAAAGATGCAGCTTTGACAGCACTGTGTACAAATAGCCCCAGGACATCTGCAAGCTCGCTAAGACAGAAGGAAATGCAAGATATGCATCTTCCATGCTGCCCAGTCATCACCTCTCCTGAGCATCACTTACACAGGTAAGGAGAGACCTTGGGCACTGCAGCACACACAGCCCTTGCTCTCTCCAGGAAAGGGAGCCTCCTGCTTTTGTGGTTGATGTGATGCAGGAAAACTATTCACCGAAAATGGAACAAGGTCAGCAGCTTATTTCATAAAGGGAACACTGAACAGTCATCAGAAAATCACGGTACTAAGAGAGCAGAGTACTGGGAATCCACCCAGTGATCACTCTCTCTGGCTAGGACTGAGGTACACATCAAAGACATATAGCTGTGGACAAGAGCCAGAGATCAACACTCAGAGCCAAGGCAGATGCCAGAAACAATCTGAAAATCAAGAAAAGTAGCTGGGTAAAAAGAATCATTGCTGTTAAGAATAAAGTTTAGAGAAACCCACTCCATCCAAAAGAAGGGAGGCCCTTGACATACCCCTTATGGAAAATCACTAGCCCTTCAATATGGGCTTTGAGATCTCCTGTAATAAAGCAGAGTGTGAGGCCCTCAACCCAATGTTCTGCACTAAAACCACTCAGCTGAGGCTCCTTGGGATCAAACCAGGTATGGACAGTTCAAGCACTTTATCTTACTGATTTTGTGGTCAAAAGCAGCGCGTGAAAAACTGGAAATTCTTTTTATGAGGATCCCTCTCATAACTACTGGCAAACTCTGCAGAGAAGCCAGGGGCTAGGGCTCCCTCAGCTGCTGAAGATGTGGGGAGAACAGGAAAGGTCACACAGCCCACTGTTTCTACATCAGAACCTTCCCTAGGGACATTCATTCAAGTGAAAACAGATTAGAAAGGACAACAGAGGCAGAGGCCCACTGACTCCCTGGAAGCCAGGCTGAGTGCTGAGAGCAGTTTTGAGGTTGCCACTTTACCTTTTCAGTGGGACGGAAAACGATGGGCAGAGTTAAGGATATACCAGGGCTCAGAACAATCGGCTGTGGAAAAACGGTGAAGAAGAATCCTGTGGAAGGACATCTAGATAATGAAAACAAAACAAGAGATTTTATCTGAGGGCATAGGGACGTTGTTAAGTTAGTCAGCAGAAAAGAGAATACAGAATCAAAAACTCCAGACCCCACAGCTAGAAGCACTTTACACACCTGATCCCAAGGGTACCTTGGTAGCAAATCAGCAGAAACAGGGGTAGAACCCAGATGTCCTGAAAACCCATTCCCAGATCCAAGTATCTACACCTTCCTTTAACATGGCATTCCCAGGCCATGTAGCATGAGCAAAACACATTGGGCAGAAACATTTGAGTTTCAGAGCAGAGAGGGTCACAGGGAGTGCTGGAGTGGCTCAACATCCAGTGGGACTCCTGGGAGCAATGGTTTTAGGACACAGTAGTGACTGGCTGGCATACATCCACAATTAAAATCTCACTAGACTGGAAATGCCTCACAGACAGAAGTATCAGCAAAACAGAATTTTAAAAAGGCATTTCATTTTAAATACTCCTGACAGAAACAAGGGTTGTGTGTCTGAATTAGCAGGTTTCTGTCCTGCTTCGTAAGTGTGCATGCACTGGCCCCAGCACATAGCCCAAGGGGAGAGGGGGCAGATGAATCCAAGGAAAGGTGAAAAACGTGACTGCTACAGCAGAAGGGATGAAGATGCAGTGAGAGCGTGAGGACTATGAAGGAGAAATAAACTTCGCACACACCTGTAGCTCAGCTTCTGGGTTCTCTCATGAACGTTTTTCAAGATCAGATGTTTGATCATCTCTTTTCCAGTTTCCCAGCCATGCCATCTGAGTGTTTTGGTCACCTCGATGCCCCAGAATATGCCTTTCTTCTTTGCCTTTTTTGCAGACAGCTTAGGAAGTGGCAACAGAGATCTTAGCAGTTTGTGAAGGAGGGAGGAGAAATCAACCAGCTACTTCTTTATGCTAAGTTTCTGATTTAGGCAAAGGACTGGAGGAGCCACCCTGTGGCAAAGCTCCAGGACTCACCAAAAGCCGTGCTCCGTGAGTCCAGAGGGGACACCTCCCGGCCACATCCCAAATAACAGATACTAAAGGATGTCATGAACGAAAGAAGCAAAGGCTAAAGGGGTTTTTGGGTTTCTCCTCTCTCTGCCCTGCCAGTAAATCCACGCATGACAGTGGCACCCTTTGGACCACCACTCACCTTCCTGTCACAACCACAGCTCAGCTTCCGAGAAGAGTCAGAGTTTTGGGGCTCGCCAACCACCTGAGCAAGCATCTGAAAAGCAAGTGGGAAAAGTCCTCATGTGCACTGCTTCTGCATCCAGACAGTCTTTTCTGCCCAGACCTGGGCTCTCCCAGAGAAACGACGACTAGTCCTCGGGCTCAGGGTGGCACACCACGCTGCTGGTGCCCCAGTAATGTTCCCATTTGCCAGCTAAGTCCAGCCCTCTCCAAAGACCATTTTGTCCCCAGGCTGCCACAACCATGTGCTCAGTAGCCCCCTTGGCACAGACCATGACCCCACCACTTGCTGCTCAGCTCCCTGTGGCAGAACTCTCCTGGGGCCCTTATAGCACAGCCCTGCCTGGCCCACTATAGCCCCGTAGAGCCCAGTATAGCAAAGCCCAGTCCTGTAGCCTTGCTTGGCCCTCTAAAACCCTGTATAGTTGCCTATGGCACGGCCCTGTGCCCCACGGCAAGAGTCGTCCCAGCGTCCTGGGGCATGGCCCAGTCCTTTATAACCCAGACTGGCCCTGGTGCAGAGCCTGGGCTTATGCCACCAACGGGCTCCGGTGCCACCGCCTCCCACCCCGGGACCCACACGGCCAGCCCGGCTACCTCAAGCCCTGCCTGACTCCCTGTAGCATAGCCCGGAACCTCAGAGCCCAGAGGCCACCTTAGGTCCCGGCCGGCACAAACTCGCCCCGGCCCGCGTTGCCATCGAAACTAGACGCGGCGGCTGTGTCTCCCGGGGCAACGACGGCGGTCGCCGCGGGTCAATCCTCATGCAGGGTACGGCGTAGGCTACCGATTATGGCCGCCAGGGGGCGGCAGAGGTACGTGCAGAGCGGAGGAGATGGAGGGGGCCGAGGGCAGGGAGAGGGCGGGAGGCAGATGGGGGGTGGCAAGGGGCGTAGGGAGGCGGGTTGAGGAGTTCAGGGGGCAGATGGAGGGGCTCAGAATGCAGATGGAGAGGTGCAGGAGGCAGGCGAGGCGTTGTCGGAGTGCAGAGGCCAGATGGAGGGATGTGGAGGGCACATAGGGGATGCAGGGACAAGGTGGAGGAGTGCAGAGGACAGACAGCGGGGGGCAGGAAGCAGTGCAGGAGTAGATGGGGACCAGGGGGAGACTGGGGAAAGAGAGGAGGGCAGGTGGGAGACAAAGGAGGGCAGATGGCAAACGAAGGGATGCAGGGAACCGGTGGAAGGGAGCAGGAGAGAGCTCAGCGGAGAGGGGTGCTGAGGATGGGTGCAGGGGAGGGAGACAGGCACAAATCTGAGGGGGCAGAGGGGATGTTGTGAAGTACCTGGGTGTGCAGGATGGGTGGGTGAGGCGGCTGTGAGGCTAAGAGGTGGCGATGCCCACCAGGTGGGGGGTGAGGGGGCATGGGGTGCAAAAGGCTGGAGAGTGCTGGCATAGGGATCAGGTGGCACCCTTATGGGGCTCAGGTCACCCTGAGCTCCTTGAAGCATCAGTGACACAAATAACAAGTTGTGAGCATTGCCAAAAGAAGTTATGGGACCGAGACCAGAAAAGGGGCATAAGGGCACAGACTGGGTGAGGCCTGGCTGCACAAGAACATCGGGTATCCCAGATGTCATTCCCACGGAGCATCACCACCACTGTGGGTTACTTCTGCATCTTTCCAGCAGCCTGGATGCCCCTCAGAGAAGGAAGAACCCTTGTGTCCCCGGTGGGGAGGGCCAGACACCCCTCTGGAGTGCACAGGTAGCGGTGTGGTGGAGAGCAGGGCTGGCGGCATCCTGCAGCATGGTGAGGGTGCCAGGGCAGAGGCAGGAAGGAGATGCAGCTTTAATGGCATTTGTCGATGTTTACAACATGAGTCATCCCGCTAAGCAGTCGTAAATCAGCACTCTGCCTCTCCGGCATCAATCCCCTCCTCTGTCCCCCAGCCCTGGACGAGTGCCTGGCTCCTGCAGAAACAAACCCATAAATAACAGCAACAAAACAAACCCTTTGCAGCCACAATGGGCCCGTGTGTGCTAGGTGCGAGATGAACACCTCCCATCCATCACTTTAACGGTTGTACTCTGGAAATTAAACCTGTCACAGCCCATCAAGGTGAATGTTTTAAATCTGTGGCACCCCTTCACTCCCCTCCTCCTTTCTGGCACTCTTTTTTTCCCTGCTTTCCTTCTCTGCTTTTACTCTCTGTCCCTGCCATCCCTGTCTCCCCCACCTCACTCCCAGTCTGATGTGCCCAGCACCAGCCTGTGGTCCTGTCTGTGCTCCCCCACTGCCAGAGGAGCAGGTTGTACATCAGGTGGTAGTTGTCTTTGGCCCTGAAGCTCTGCAGCCAAGTCCCGGCATCTGCTGGCATTTGACAGCACCTCTGCGCATTCCTGTGTGACTGCTGGAGGTGGAGGCACAGCTCCCCTGGGGCAGTGGGTGTTTCCTGTCCTCCCCAGGGCAATGGCAGGGAATTGGGTACCATCCTTTCCTAATTTCACCTCCCCTTCTCATTTCCTTCTCTGTCTTTTTTCCTCATTCCCCACATTTATTCCTCTCCTGCTCCATGTAACACCAACCATCAGAGTCTCCTGACACCTGGACTCTACCCTGCCTCGTATCTCCCCCCTTGGAGCAAGGGCTGCCCTCACATCCTCCGCAGGACCAGAGCTCCCTCCCGGGAAGTGCAAGGGATCCGGACATCTCCTGCGTGGGCAGCAGAGCCCTGCCGTGCCCTGGGCTGGGTTGCCTGGGGATGACAGCCAGGGAGAAGCTG
Source organism: Mesitornis unicolor (assembly GCF_000695765.1). Lineage (NCBI taxonomy): Eukaryota > Metazoa > Chordata > Aves > Mesitornithiformes > Mesitornithidae > Mesitornis > Mesitornis unicolor. The sequence continues at coordinate 9,370 of NW_010193844.1, read as the reverse complement.
CTGAGCTGCACGCAGCCACTGCGGGTCACTGTCACCTTATAGAGAACCATCGTCCGTCTGCCCATCCATCCGTCCGTCAGTCCACATGTCCATTTCCACGCTCTTCTCCCCCATCGCCTGCTTTCCCTGGCCATCCCTCTGTCCCCCTGCCCGGGCTGCTAACGCCCAGCCCCATGGCAGCCCCAGCTGCTGCCACGCGTAATCCAGCCCTGCACCGACGCTTACCTGTTCCATCTCTCGCTGACCAGCTGCTGGAGGTGACCCACCACAGGCAGATCCCGGGGACAGCCAGACAGTCCTCCCTGTCACCCCCAGGCAGGGACAAGGAGAAGAGAGGAGGGGACAGCAAGATGTGGGGCAGGAGGGAGACACCAAGGGCTGCTGAGGGATGGGGCATCCCACTGCTGAAGCCCTACATCCACTGGGGTGGTGAAGCTGGGCTGCCCCATGGGCTGGGGAGCACGAGGGGCTGGACATTGCAGGATTGGTCTCTCTGCCTGCACGGCCATCTCAGCATCCCCAAGAGGAGGCCCAGAAAGTGCAAAGGAGGCATGGAAGGTCTATAGGGTCTGCCAGGACCCTCCAGGATCCGGAGGACAAGGGAAGCCTGTACACTTTAGGAGGTCAGTTCTTGAATTTAGTGCTTCTAGGGTAGGTCACAGAGGGTGTCAATTGTCATCCTGCTACCAGGGGTTGATTTGAGCCCAGCCAGAGCAAGCAGAGCCCCAAGAGAATCATGGAATGAGCCCAAAAAGGGGCTGAATGGGGTTTAGATATCACCATGGAAAAAACTGGGGCTCACCACAGCATTGAGCCCTCACAAACAGCCTGAGCACCACCCTAAACCCAGAAGGGGCTCCACCTCCACCTCACTTCAAGGCAATGCCACACCAGTGCAACTGGGCTGATTGCAGCATGGAAAACAGCACCACTGCATTAGCCAATTAATCAGTGCTGCTTCTCAAGGCAGCTTAATTTTGCCCAGCAAAGCACAAACCCCACCAGGGATGCAGGATGGAGGCAGGCACACCTTCTGGGCATCGTTCTTCCCAGTCCTTCATGCCACCAGGAGGAAGAGCAGTCAGGACCATGCAGGGCTCAGCAATGCACTTGCTCCAGGCACTGCCATATCTGCAGGGAAGGGGCAGTGCACAGTCAAAGGTCTGGGGTCTGTCCCCTCCAGCTGTGTGAGTGTGCTGTCCCCCCCCAGCTCCCCAGGGATCCTGGCAGGGCAGTGTGGTGGCAGAAGGGCAGACCCTCCCATCCCCTAAGGAAGAGCACAGGCATCTGGATAACAGCTTTATATGGGAGGGATGTGGGGACTCCCCCAGATACACACAGAGGAATAATTACGAGTTAAATAGGATCCAAACACACATAAGTTAAAGGAGGGCAGGTGCCCTGCAGCCCCCCAGCTCTGCCCAGGCACAGTCTGTGTCTGCCAGCAAAGAGGCCTCTGGCCCCACAGCCGGGCCCCTCTCCTCAGCCAACTCCAGCTGCCTTTCACAACACAGAGCCGATCTTCCTCTCCGTGGCACCCATCTCATCCTCTTCTTCCTCTTCCTCCTCACCCCCTGAGCAGGAGGAGTCCAGGCTGTAGCCCAGTTCAGTGGTGTTGTGGTGCAGGAAGCCCGAGCCGGGGCTGTGCCCCATGAACTCGGGGCTCTCAGAAGCCTGTCCCCGGGGCTCGCTGGGCAGCAGCTTCTCACAGGCTTTGCTGAGCCCTCGTTGCTTCTCAGCCTCCACCTGAGCCCCCTGCTCCTTGGCTTTGCGGCTCCGCTTCCACTTCATGCGTCGGTTTTGGAACCAGATCTTCACCTGCCAAGGGAGAACCCCAGGAGAGAACACGTCCCCTGCCTCATCCTGTCCCCACTCCCCCCCTTGCCTTCCCTGCATCGAGGGTCCCCTCAAAGCCTTTTCATGGCAGCCTGTGGACCTGTGCAAGGAGGCTGAGGGTATCACAGGGAGAGGAGCACCCAGAGGGCTTCTCCCTTTCCTCTGCTCAGCCTCCACAGGATGCCCAAGGACATGCCTGGGGACATTTTCATTTCAGCCCTGCAAAACCCCCCTCCCACAGCACGGTGAGGGACGGGAAGGCTCTGAAATCCAAGTTGGGCGTGCTGGGTAAAAAGAGGAGCAGTATTTCTGGGGTGCCCTTCACAAGCAAAGAGCCTGGAGCCCATCAGGCTCTGCAGAAGATGCCCTGGGAAGGAGTGCTAGTGGGGCTAATGGCAGCCAAGTAAGAAGCATCAGCATTGCCCATGACCTTGAACTCCCACTCCACAGCACAGCCCCCCACCACCCCAGCAGCTGGCCAGAGGCAACCTCCATCCCCCCAGGACCAAGGTACCTGCGTCTCAGTGAGCATCAGCGATGTGGCCACCTCGAAGCGCTTGGGTCTGGACAGGTACTTGTTGAGCTTGAACTGGTTCTCTAGCTCCAGGAGCTGCTGGCTGGTGAAGGCTGTGCGGGGCCGACGGCACTTCCCCATCAAGCCAGACTGCGGAGCAGCTGCGGAGCAGACAACGGGCTGGGATCAGGGGATAGCGGGGCTGGGGGCTGCAGGGAACATCCCCTTGGCAAGCCCGGGATGAGGAGGAAGGCGAGCGTCTCTTCCACCACCTCCCGCCCCAATAATGGCCTTATTGCCTGGCTGATAGCAACCAGCTAGATATGTTATCAGGCCTCGGTGTGCAACTGGGCTCAGTCCTGTGACTGAAATTAATTCTCCCTTTTTATTGCTGGGCCGTGCAGGTGGCTGCCCAACTGCCAAGGGCTGCTGCCCCTGAGCCCCGCTATCTCACCCGCAGCCCTTGAAGGCAGCGCGGCACTGAATCAGGAGACAGTGGGAACAAAGGGACCTTTGAGAGTCCAGCTTGGGGTGGCTGCTGCGCCGTGTTTGATCCCTGCTTATCTCCTCTCTGCTGGCTTTATTGTCCCTCCGGGATTCAGCTTTTACTGCTTCTCCCAGCACTGCAGCAGCAATCAAACCCAGAGGTTTGCAGCTGGGAATAGAGTGCTGGAGTAGTGGTGGGGGGCAATAACGGGAAAGGTCCTTGGCAAGTCCCCAACAGCACGTTTTGGGGAGTGAGACTGAGTATTGTGGCCCCAGAGACGTGCCCTGCTCAGTGAGGGTCACTCTGGTTTGCCCGCTTTGCAGGGCATGGGGCATCATCCATGTTATCTCACTCAGATTCCAGCTTTGATCCCAAACTTCCCATCTCCTAAGGTGTCCACTGAGCCCTTCACAAACAGCAGTGACGCACGAGGCAGGAATTTATGAAGGGGGCATTAACTGATCGCGATCCGGGTTTGATCCCAAGTACCTGGATGCTGGGTGGGACGAGTCAAACAGTCAGAGCCCAGGCTGGGCTGGGACTCTGCAAACTCCTCATGGGACTGGGGATGGATACAACCTCTCTCATGCCCACAGTGCCAGGAGAGACAGCCCATGGGACCCACCCTGCAGCCACCAGCCACTTGAACTAGGGGTTGAATAGAGGCACGCTGTGCTGATGGCTCAGACACATGCACAGTGTGTTATTTTGCACACAAAACATAGTCAAGGGTAAAACCAAATGAGAGGCTCAAAGGATTTCTGGGACAAATAGGAATGTCAGATGAAAGATGGCTCAGCTCTGCAGAGCTTGGCTGCCATCTGGGCTCTGGCTGTGGATGCTCTGGCTGTACAAATCATCAGTGGAGACACGAGACCAAATGCACCTGAGAAGACTCCCTTCAGCTAAGGAAAGGAGGTGCCATGGGGACCAGCATCTGCAGGGATGAGGCAGGCCACACTAATGCTCCTCAGGGATAGAAAGGCCAGAGATGCATCAGAAAAAAACAGAGGAGACTTTCAGTCAGCTCTGGGTGGGGAGCACAACACAAAACAGCTCCAGGCAGCATCTGAGGACTCTGGCACTCAGCAAGTCCCCTTTTCTGACAGATACAGGGGGGTGCCCTGGGACACCCCATGCCTCTGTCCCTTCCTGCAGCAGAGGCTGCACTGTGCAGTCTGACTGTACCAGGTCAGGGAAGGGTCTCTCTGAGCAGGTCCTTTCTGGGCATGGTCTGTAGAGGATGCTTTGGGGAAAGAGGAGGAAAGAGGGTGTGCTCACATCCCAGCATCCAGTAATTCAGGACTTTGGTGCTTTCTGGAGCTGGAGGCTGTTTTGTCAGGGGTGAATAAATATATTCCCAGCCTGAATTTCCCACCTCAAAGCAGAGAGCTCAGGAGTTAGCTCTTAGGGCACTGGATCCTGCCCTGGGAAGCACAGAAATCCATCACACCACCCCAGAAGACTCCTCTGTGCCTCCTCCTGTAAGGTCATACATGGCCAGACTAAAAACAGATGTGCGAAGAGTGGACACACAGAAATGAGTCTCGACCCCAAAAACAGTGAGAGTTCAGTCTGTGCAGCATCAGAGCCTGGAAGGCAGCTTGCTTTAGCAACACCCCTCAAGGGACTCGCTCTTCCTCAGGTAAGATGCTGAGGACTGCTTGGTCTAGCAGGGAAAAGAAGACTAGAAAGATTGCCCAAAAGCCAAATAAATCCAAATGGGATATATCCCAGAAGACTACCAACTCAGGGAACCGACCGCTGGAACACTGTCTCTCTGCCAGCCCCAGTGTCTCCATTTCAGTGTCTCTAATTCGGGCTCAGTCCAGTGGCATCCGTTACAAACCTTGTACAGACCCTGGAAACTCACCCTGTGTCCTGCCCAAGTGCTGACAGAAAACCCAGCCCTCAAACCCTTCTGTGGTGTTGTACAGTTCAAGCCACCACTGGTCCAAAGCCCAGCCTGCACAGGTGTGGCTGGCCACCTAATCTGTGACCTCCTCTGACCGTACACCCTTCAGCAGCTACTGTTTTCCATCACCACTGCTCTCCATCATGACTTCTTCAAGATTTGGCCTGCAGACAAGATGAGGTGAGCCCAAACCAACACGGCTTTGAGGTCCACCTGACCGTCAGCCACCCACAGCAGCAGGTCAACATGGACCTGGACAACAAATATCTCCAGCCTCAGACCTGCTGTTAGCTTCCCTGAAGGGCCCTGGCTCCTTTGCATGGGGACAGTATGAAGGGAAAGGATCTGCAGTTTCTCAATGGGGAAGGAGCAAAGGGAGGAGGAGAAAGTAGAATCTGAGGGTATGAAGTAGATTCCAGTTTCCCCCGCAGAGAGGAAATTGAGCCTTGTGGCTGCTGATAGCTCCAGCCTGTCCTGTCCCACCCTGTTCCATGGCAGGCTACTACATGGCCATGGACAGCATCCTCCCAAAGGCTGCACAGTAAGCATCTCCTCAAGGTTCATCTCCTCCAGTGCATGCCAGCTGAGCCATGAGACCATCTCCATCACAACCATTATCCTGTAGAAAGAGTAACCCTTTGGGAAGGCTCTTCCCTTTAACCAGCTCCTACCAGAAGACCAGCAACTGCCTCAGCATCATACCTTTTCTTGCCAAAGGATCTCCTATCTGCCCAGCCATCTCCTCCAGCACTACATCCAGGATCAGAGCTCGTCTCAGTACCCCTCCAGCCTGGCAGGGCTTGGACCCTCTGATGGGTGACTGGCATTTGGCTGCAATATCAGTAAACAAATTGCTTGCAGCCAGGTATGCCCTCCGAGCCTGAGGCCAGGAGCTGCACAAGGCAGCTGCCTCCTGGATAATTAGATAAAGCTTATAAAGAATTGTTGGTTTATTTGATACAGTTCTGTCTACTTGATAACAGGGGTAATCCTAGGTTGATATTAACCCACTTGGTTTTAATTTGGTTTGTTTAGCTATAGTTCACTTAACTTTGTGAGCTGGCAGATAAAGGAGAGGAAATTAGCACCCTGTCTGCTTTGGAGGTGTTTCTCCAGATGTCAGGGCTGCCAGGAGGGGAAGTGGTCATGCTAGCATCAGAGCCAACACCAGAGGCCTCTGCTGCAAGCTGACCATTGTCCATGGGGCTGCACATGTAGGGACACTTGCTATCTCTGCCAGCCCCTTTCTTGCTCCACCATTGACTCCCAATTGCTGCTTGCCAGCTGTTTTCCAGCCTGTGTTGCCTGCTGACACCAGACCACTGTGCACCTGGTGAGTCTTGGAAGGCATTGCATTTTGAAGCAGTTTGCTATGACTTGTCCTGTCTGTTCTCCTAGCCCAGCACAGCCCATCAGCCAACTCTCCACTGGGATCTGGCCTGGGCTCCAGGCCATCAAGGTGGTAAGAGGGCGATGCAGAGAAACAGTGTCCAAGGAGAGCCACCTGAGCACCAGGTCCCCAGCGGGGAATCCTTCGCTCTTCCCAAAAGCCTGCAGCTGCATAGCATTGCTCACTGCTCCTACAGCTCTCCTCTGAGGCAGGTCTCTGCTCTTGGCTTCCACTGCCACATTGCATTTCCATGCTAATAGCCAGGGCAAGTAAATCGCAGTTCCCAGAAATACCAATAGGCACAGAACCCCAGTGCCAAATGCTCCGCCTGTGCATTTCAGGAGGTGCTCAAAACCCTAGGACAGGGACCTAGGCTGGGAGCCGAGGAGCCAGGGCAGGGAGCATCCCACTTGATGCAGTGAGGGCATGCCTGCTCCTGCTTCTGTGCTCAGGCTTTACCCCCCAGCCCTCTCGCTCTGCATTGCAGCAGAGGCAGCCAAGTGCTGCCTGCAGCTCCGCAGAGGCAGCTGGCGCGAAAGGCATGGCACCCGCTCACACTGTAGTGCTTCTCTGAGCAAACCCAAGCCCAGGCCAGGTTCATAGGGGGGTATTCACTATCTCAGACCATCTCTCTGGCATTTCGCTTACCCCGTACACAGGTGAGAGCATGGCAAGTGCTTGCAATGCATCCCTGCAGAGCTTGCCACTTCAGTTTAGGGGCTGTCCCACTCCTTCCCTTGCCCTTCTCACTGTCCCCAGGAGACCAAACTAGACCATGCCTGCAGAACACCTCTACATACGCAGCTGAAGAAGGAATTTATTCCAGGATTTAGTCCTGGAATCCCCTATAAATAAATCACAAGGTTGACCTCCCTCTGGGATGCCCTAGAACATGTCCTAGGAGGCTTTCAGATTAATCTCTTCCAGCTTTCTTTCACTGCTATCCAGAGAGCTAAACATGACCAGCACCAGCAGCATGGACACCTGTGCTCAGCCACTCTGGAAACTTCAACCAGGGTGGGTGTTGGGACAGGGCAGCCAGGAACCACAGGCAGTCCAGGAGCCCTGTGCCAACGGCAGGAGACTCCTGCCCAGCCCACCACCCTCTTTGGAGAAATGAGGTAGGGCTGTGCCCGCAGCATGTCCTAGGCAGGTGCCCCTTCCTGTCCCTACGTACCCATGTCACTGTCCCTGTCCCCATCCAGTGGCCAGCATACTGGGACAATGTGAGTCCAGACACAGCCATAACATGCAGCTGGGGCCACTCCTGGTGACTACAGGGATAAGACTTGCTGCAAAGTAGCTGCATGCTATTTTTGGAGCTGCAGTGAGCCCATAAGAGGAAAGACTGAGGACACAGTTGAGAACCCAAATGTTCCCAACAGACTGAAACAAAGATCTGAAGATGGACAAGGAGTAGAGACTGACGACACAGTCTACATGGTGTTAAAGATAATACTAAAAAAGGACCTAGGAGCAGGATCTCTAGAAGAACATGTGTGGAGAGGAGGATAGACACCAAGATAAGCATAGGTCCCTCAAGTCAGAATTGATGTTTGTGGAGAGAGACAGGCAGGTAGAGCAACTGTAAATGAACAAAGCTTCATCCTTTAGCTTCAGAGAGGCATTCAGCTCAAGCTCTGCACCCGGCTTGGTCCCTGTGCTTTAAGACAGGGAGACATTTGGAAGAAAACCCTGAAAGCAGTCAGGATGGAAACCCAGCTCAGAGATGGAAGCAGCTGGGCTGTGCAATGATGGAAGGAGAAGGCTGAAAGGGACCTACAGATCTTCCTCATGTCCAGACCCAGCAAGCGAAGAGAATGTATAGTGATCTGCTGTGTTTGGCATGACAAACCTTGGGATCAAATTGAGGCAATTGCTGAAGTACTAAACAGCACAGGCTGGGAAGAAAGACTCCCCACAACAAAGGGCTCCCCAGAACTGGAAGCAAACGCCTTTCGGCAAGGATATGGACTGGGGCAGTGGTCACTCCAATTTTAAAATCTACAGTTTTGACAGCTTTTACTGCATCCTTGTTACACCTCCATGTGTCTCCCTTGGCTCTACCCTGCTTTGAGCTCTCTAGGGCCCAATCAAGCAATAGTTGGGGCAAAGACTCTTTTTCCTCCCCCTCAGCAACCACAGTACCCCAGCTCAGTGCTTTCCACAAGACCCGTTGACATGCTCTTCCTGTGTGTCCGAGCATAGCCCAAAAGGTCCCTCTGCAAGCTCTTCTCATGCCCATGATTTGGGATTTGTCTCCTTTCAGTAGGGTTTTGCAGAAAACCAGCTCTGGAGCAGATTCTGCACTTGAGAGGGATAGGGCTGATGCACAAATGCAAATTTGATGTGCAAATATCTCTACATTATCCCAGCCAGAAGCTGCACTCAGTGCCACAGGGGCAGATGCAGTGATGAGATCGCACTCTGGTGAAATACAACCCTGCATGAAGCTACCAGGATGCTGAGATACACCAATAGACCCTGCGAGGACAATGTGACCTCTGCAGAGGGGCAAAAAGGTGTTTCACCACCCAACAAATAGAGAATTTTTTTTTCCAACTCCTAATGACATGTCTGAAGAGTGCACACAGCCCCATAACACTGGAGGCTTATTCTACACCCTTAGGTGCCATCACCACTTTGCAGCTGGACCTATACTACAATGCAGGGAGAGTCCAGGAAAGGAAGACAGCCTCTTTCTCTTCAACTTGCCCAGGTTTTATTTGAGGAAGAGGAAATAAATGGGATGTTTCCTGCTAATTCTCCCTTTTTGAATATTATTCATCCAGTCACTTTATTAATTAACTGGATTATACAGCTTTTTTTTTTCCTCTGTAAATAGACTCCCAGGTTATTAAGACACTAAACTCAGCTAATAAATCCAGATACTGCCAGAGATTTATTAAAAAGCCACTCTTGGTTTACTGCCCACTGGCCCCACATCTCTGTGGCAACCAAACCTCTGCTCACCCCAAGTGCAGGGCAGGGTCTGGGTCACACTGCCAAGGGTGCCAGTGACAGTTCCCGCGGAACAAGAGGCCGAAGCCACTCCTTGTGCCATCCCTGCCCTGCAGGACCCTCCCCACCCGTGTTCCATCACTGCAGTGTAGAAGCTGGTGCCTGCCCGCAGCCCTGGCCGTGCCCACCGTGCAAGGGGCTGTGCCGGGGGTCGGCATCCTTCCTCCGTGCCAGGGGAAACCGGGACTGGGCCGAAGCCGAGTACCG
>NW_010193843.1:0-1382 GCF_000695765.1 Mesitornis unicolor | reverse complement strand
GCAAAGCTTGTGCCCGTCCAAGCCATGCCCATCTGGCATTTATCTGACACTATGGACACTTAAAACAATATTGCCCCAAGTAACTAAAACTAAAAGAATGGGACAGGGACATTTACACAGGCAAAGGGAGGAGAAAGACTCAAGCCACCAGAGCCCCAAAATAAAAGTGATCCCCTAGGAATTACATGAAAACTCGTTCAAGTTCATAAAAGTAAAGGAGTTTTATCAAGGGAGAGAAAAAAATCACTCATTTATTGTGCAAGGGGAATATCCCATTTCAGGGAAGAGGTTTAACCACTCGTTATCAAAGAAATTCAACCAAGCCAACCCTAAGAAAAAGCAACTTTTAGCAACACAGTAACGAAACCAAAACCCCCCCCAAAAAAGCCTGTGGGTTTTGGTCAGGGTACAGACTTATCTGTGCTCCAGCAAACATCACTATGTTTATAGGAAAGAAAAACAACCCCGGATCCAAGCAAAAACCATTTAAAAGGCACCCGATGGGTGGATCTGAAGAGCCAGAAGGGCTCGACCTAAAGTCAAAATACAGCTTAAAACCAGGCCTAAACACCAGAAGAAAATCGCCCTATTTCATGGGCTCAAATACCACAAGTGATGGGTGCTTCCCAAAGCAGCAGCAATTACCGGGCGAAGGCCGTACCCGCAGCTTACTAAAGATGACAGCAAACACACAGCGTTTCGGGAATCTGGCAAAAAAAGCACATTTTTTTGGCCCTGTTTTACAAATGGGGCAGCTTCCCATCAAGAAATAAGTGGCTTTGCCCTTTTGCCGTGCTCATTTCTGCTCCTAAATTTAAGATCCCCCTTTGTTTTCGTTTTCTCATCGAATTCTTCTCATATTTTCAACAAGCTGAATCAAGACGCATAAAACATTCCTTAGTTTTATATATTGATGATTTCAGGACTATATTTTTGTCAATAACTAAGGGAGACTCAAAGGTGGCAGAGGATTTTGCTGGGAGATGTAACACCAATTTCTGGCCAAAATAACAAGCCCCTTTTCACCATTAACTCTCCTGGAATTCACTGGTTTGCCTGGAAAGGGGACCCGTGCCAATTAAATCAGGTTTTTATCGTATCAAGATTAGGACATAGAAAGCTTCAGAAATCAGGATGTAAAGAAAACCCCAGGCTCTGAAAAAAATAGTAATATAATAATAATAATACCAAACTTCTGTACCCCTATAAAACATACACCTAACAGAAAACCCTTCAGGTGAGAGGGAAATAGCCTTTCTCATGCAAATAAATTTGGAAAGGAGTGAGAAAGAAGGAAAAGCTTCCAATTTTGGGAGCCTGTGCAATTTGGGAGCTGGAAATTATCAATGCAAATTGAGTGGGACAGCTCTGCCATGCGATGG
>NW_010193842.1:31243-44301 GCF_000695765.1 Mesitornis unicolor | reverse complement strand
ACTCCTAACATTCTGTGATTCTGAGATTCTATGTTATTTTTCCTCATTGCTCTGCAAGTTCATGTTTTATACTTGTACTCCATAACCCTGCATCCCATGTACCTACTTTCAAGACCTCTGCTATCATACCAGCCCTGCATTTCTGCATGACTATAGAGTCATAAATATCTCAATCTACATAGAACAGCTACTTGTTACTACTATCTATAAGAAAACTAATTTTGTACCATGCAAAGACACATATAGGCAAAACAAATTAGGCATGGCCACCTGGTCAGAAGAAAAATTGCTGTCACAGCAAGTCCAGATTAAAACAAAGCTCCAGGGGAGTCGAGATGAATTCGGAGAAAGTCTGAGAAACCTCAGTCCAAGGACCTTGCAAACTTAATACAGAGCTTGAGGCTGGTAGCTAGCAACAGCAATATGCTGTTACTTTGCTACAGGACTACACATTTTGATTCCAGTCAACCACATCAGTATAACATCAGCTTCACATTAAGACTAAGCTTCACTACTTCAAGTCCCTGGCAGGAACTTGTTCCCAGCCTCAGCTAGCACACAAGCACAAGGATCTCTTCCTTCAGAGGCAGCAGTGGACAGGAACAGAACCACGGAACACCAGTGGCAAAGGCAGCTTTGCACAGCATCTTCTCTCATTCATGCTCCTGGTCCAGATACACATCATAATCCTAACTAATTTCAAGCAGTATTTTACCAGTAAACCTGATTTAGTAAAGAAATAACTTTAAACCATTTACCAATATCAAAATTTCTAAAATGCTTTGTATTGGTTTTCTGAGAGTATTTGATGTAAAATCTCCCTGAGAAATGAAAAATGCTGAGCCTCTAATTTGGAACTTTTGTTTCTCTTGAGCTGCCAGGCACTACCTTTAATTTCAGCTGTTGGCAGTAAACAACTTCAATGTGAGGGCTATTAAGAAACAATCATTCAGTGTAAGCCTCATGGGTGACAGAGACTCCTGCTGCCAGGATTCAGTTTAAAATCGAACAGACAAAATACGGAGAAAATGCAACACAAGCTGCATAGATTAACAAAACAGAAATAAAAATCTGGATAACAAAACTTAATATTTTGATTTACATGTGTATGATTTTATTAAGTATGTGTTAATAAACTTGTGAGTAACCTATTAGAGACTCTTTATTACATGTGGACATGCTACTGAACTTAAAAATCATTCATAAACAGTTTTAAATCCTACTCTTAGAACGTTTTAATATGAAAATAGAAGAGTTCTCTCCACCCACCACTGCAGCCCCGATCTTCTCATTCCTGTTTCTTTTATAAAAATCCAAAGAGATTTTGTAACACAAAAAAAGAAACTCTTTTAGATATGGTAATAACTAATGCTTTTTAGCCTATATGTATGCAGAAATACTAGAAGTGAAACACTTCTAAGCCTTCCCCCCTACTCCCCTCAATAGTCCCACAACGATTCTTTAAAACTGTGCTGTGGATTTTGAGGCAGAGCAATGCTGTGGCTGTTTCATGGCATAGCCTGAGGCTGCAAATGCTCTCAGTCCTCAAACATTATCCTTCAAAGTTTTCAGAAGTTTCTCAGTTCTTTGTTTAACCATCACATGGAGTCTCACACACAAGTCTCACACACAACCCAGCACTGAAAATAATTAAGAATCCATCTGCCTTTCTAAAGAATTCATTACAGAAAATACAATATGTATCATGCTGACTATATTTCATTGTTAAACTAGAGGAGTGCATTTTGCTAGTGGGCATTGACAGCCAGTTTCTCAATGGGTGCATAAACATAATTTGATTGACTTCAGTAAAGACTTTTAACACTGAATTATCCCATTTCAGTTTATAATTGTGGACAAACCAGTTAAAAAAACATTTAGTAGGGTTTCACCTGATTAATTTTATGCATTTTTGCTTGAATCACTAGAGATCAATATGAAAAATAACACAAGTTTCAAGAAAGTAATGAGACAGATACTTTTGAACATGAGAATTATTGGATATTAATGGATATATATCTTGTACAGGGCTAAAGTAGTCATGATGCTTATTCACTCTCATTTACTTGAAACTCTAATTTTTGACTTGGATATACATACCTAGTACAGCACTGCTTACATTTGTAGGATTGGGAAATTAATTTCGTTTTCAAAGACATTCATTTTGAGCAGAAGTACTGTTTTAGCTTTCACTAATCTTAAGCTTTCAGTTGTGATTAAGGAGATCAGCATCAAAACCAAATGAAAAATCAAGCAATTTTACTTACTTGAGTTTAATAACTTCTTAATTTAAGGTAGGATATTTATTTTCACATAAAGTATTGGCAATCTTTTGGATTGGAATACCTTCCCTTTTAAAAAATGAAGGAAAAACCACTCCACTTGTGATTGCCTTGACATTGTACTACCCCACCATATAAAATAACTCGAGTTCTCCAGACCAAAGCTCACATTCAGAAAGCAGAATTATCAAGCCATGTCAGTAACTTAGCTCAATTTCTAAACATTCAGGAACTCTGCATTCTTCTGTGCTTTTAGTTGAACACAAAGACTCCAGCCTCATTCTTCTTCTACTGTACTATTTTGAAGAGAACTTACTTATATTGCTAAGTTTCTGGATATTCTCTATTGTTAGATGACGCAGTGGAGGAATTGTGCAATAATCATAGTGTTGATTCAAGAAAAAACTAGCAGTGAAAGAAAACATTTCTAGTGCTATGGAAGGCAAGAAAGAAGTTGAACATGTGATCCTGAAGGACCATATTTTTTAACAACTCTCCCTGGCCCATCAAGTTAGAGTTCACAATTCCTGATCTTTTGCTGCACATTTCTGCCCATCTGCATCTGGAAACTTCCTTGATCTTTTTAACTGACCAATATCAAAGCTGTGGCTAGATTGGTTGTTGCAGATGCTTTGTTTAAAGAAATTTGTTCTTTTTACTGCAGCTAAGAAAATGGGAAACAGTCCTTCTGAGAGCCTTTGTCAGGTTTCATGCTCATCACAGGCCAGCTGGTGCTTAAAATTAATTACAATTGGTTTCCCTGGTAACACTAAATCATGCTTGAAAGTTTCAATATTGTTTATCCTTATAAGTTTCCAAAGCAATTTCAGTTGCAAGGGTAAAAGACTGGGGACCAAAGTTCAGCAGAAAAAGCAATCTAAACTGACCCTGCCACTGAATCAGCACCCCTTTCTCTTTCTACCTTTCATAAGGGCATTTAAAGCTTGTTGCATTCTGGTTAGAAACATTTGAACTTTGGGTATCTACCCTTAAAAGGCTATTCATCAAATGCCTAGTGTTCACATCAGACACCTACTGTTCAAATCATAGATTCTTAGATCTCTGCTAAATTGATATTGATTTCATATGTTCAATTAAAAGCATATGATAACTGGGTTGAAAACAGAGACTGAGGAGCTTGTTATGTTGTTTTTAAATAGGGTAGAGAAGAACAAAGCTACTTTCAAATACATCAGGCTATTCCCAGCAGTCCAAATTCACCCTATGATTTAGGTTAAAGAAGCGTCAGAAGAACATTAAGGCTTACGCAATTCCTTAGATTTGGAAGAGAAATTGCATTTTACTAAGATGGGCCTTTTAGTATATAGATTTTTCTGCAGGGTGAGGGCTGGAGGGGTATAAACCCTGTACCCAAGTGCTTGGGTACAATTTGATAATTCCCCTTTTTCTACTTTAGGTTTAAAATGTTGTAAAGATGAAGTTCTTATTTATTCTGTAGTTGTAGCTTAATTTTCTACTTGCTACAGAACTGGTTTGAAACTCTATTTTGAATTCTGTATAGTACAAAATCCTAGAAGCTAACAGTTATGAACAAACCTTCATATTAATGTAAACTGATATCTCTATTCAGTGAACTATTCATATGTCCTTGTAAAACATGAACCGATAAAATCATCCCACTTGCCTGAATTATATGATCTCTCTCCCATAAAATTTGCCCCCTTCTCTGAAATACAAGGAAAAAGTAGCTTTTTTTGGTATAGAACTCTTCCCCCCCCCCCATTTACAATCAAAGCACTCCTAACATCCCTACTCTGCAAATGTTTAACACAGTTGCTTCTTGGTCTATACCTTTTGTCACAAGAGCTCAGGGACGCAGAATTACATTACATTAACAGACCCTCTCTCTTTACAGTTCTACAGGACAAAACAGGGAACCAAAACTCAGACTTTGAGCAAGTGATGGGTCTCAAGAGTTCAGATATGTGGCAGGAGAGCGCATAGCTATGGCTCAAGGCTAGCAGAAAAACAGTGGCAAAACTTGTCAATAACAGACCTTTCAAGTCTCACTCATTTGTCTCCTTGACATCACCTGCTTCTGCCGCCACCCGCTAAAGCATTCATAGTGAAATACCCACCATCTTCTTCTCCTGATCCATGTGCCAATCATCCATGCTGGACACTTAGCGCACATTAGCGTGCTGCAGAGAAAGCACCTAGCAGGGCCTCAAACCCTCTCAAAGGAAGTAGAGCCTCTCCTCCAAATCCTCTGCACAGAACAACTTGGATGCACACACCCATTTCATGAACCACAAAGCATATATCCGACTCAGACACCCCCAAGATAATGAGACCCAATATAGGCAGGTGTATGCATTGCCACTCCAGAGTTTCAAGAGAATTTCACTAAGTTCCCTAGCTCTTTTAGTGCCTGAACTGAGGACAGAAAAAGTAAATTGCCAACTGCTGAGCTGAAGAATACAATGACCTCCATCAGTAAAAATACCAGTAAAAATTGGTGTAAAATAACGTCTATTGAGAAGGTGAAGGATGGATGAGATGCAATTAACCTTACTTTGCAATCGAGACATGCATACAGGCAGAGTTCTGGTACCCATCACGGAAGCAAGTAAAAGGCATTTCTTGAAAAAGGCTATTTAAAACATGTCCTCATTTTCATAGTAAGCAGTGAAAAATGTGCTCTTCGCACTTTTCCAGTTTCATAGAGAACTGGCACCACAGAGACAAGGGGGTCCGTATTAGCCCAGAGCAGCAGATGGAACACATTAATGTTCCTCTTTCTTTTCACATATTATACAGAAGTTTCTGGGTACTTCTTTTGCAACTAATATGATATGTCAAACCAAAATCCTTGACTATAACAAACTATGCATTGAAGTGTAGCTGCAGAGTAGCTGAGCACTGATCCTTCCCTGCTCTTAGTGCTGCTCTCACTGGAACAAACAATATAGAAAGAAGTAAGCTGGACAGTGCAGAGTTGTAAGAACAAACCCGGTACATACAGGGATAGAAAGTCTACTGTCCAGCAGGAGGAGAAAGAGGTGGGACAGAAAAGTATGTAATTAAAACACTTATTCCTCCTGAAGAGAGATAAAAACATGGGAGTACCCAGTGTCTGAATTAGGCACACCTTTTCTTGTAGTAATTCGTTTATAAAACACTCTGTTACTGCTTCATTAACTCCTCAGTTTTGGGGGTAAGATGTGCAGCACTGCTTTGCCCTTCAGATGCTACTCCATTTCAATGCGGTCTTTCGTTACAAGTACTGTTAGTTAAGGACTAATCAACAAGAATAAACACTGAAGAACTGAGTCATTGGAATTTGTGTATTAGAATACTACAAGTTTCAGAGGTCAACACAGTGTGTCAGAGCCTACTAAGCCTTTTAGTTAAATTCAAATCCAAATCCTTACCTAAAACTTATCTAAAGCCTACCATTCCTTATCTCATATTGTCGCCACACGTTTGGCTAAACATAGCTGCCAAGAGACTTACAGAATTCTACCCCTACAATACCTGTGCCACTGCATTGTTCACAAATAAAATGAAATAAATAGTGTTTAAAACCTGATCAAGTTTTCATACAGCTCTTATGTGTCATAGAATCCACCAGCTACACTGCTATTTCAGGCAGAGACTTCTTTATAGAATAAAACACCAATCAAGTTGAAATGTCCACTACAGTGGATGACATCTCAAAATTTGTCCTCTCTAACGAACTTAAAAACTGCAGCTTGGGCTCAGATCTTGTGTGTGACAGGCTAATATAGTACCTCGCTGGTCTACTTAGCTTCTGGGGTTTTTTGTTCTTAATCTTACGCTGTGTGTATGGGCATCTGCCCTCTGTGTGTGCTGCTCGTCAGATAACACTAGGTTGCCATAGTGATTGCTTTAAAAAGAGAGAAAAAAAAGAAAGCTGAATTGTTGAGAACCCTGCGGCTAAAAGTTGGATAAATGACCAATCCTGAAAAAAACTTACGTACCATTTTTCCTGAATTCTGCTGGAGTTGTTTGTAAGGGAGCATATTCTCCTTTATGAAAAAAAGGCACCTCGTTTCTTCTATTAAATCTTTCTGATTGGTACCTATGTTGGAGGGGATCATAAAAAAGGGGCAAGGTAAAACAGTGGAAAAAATAGGCAATATTAATTTTGTACTTGCCCAAGCAGTTTTTTTGTTCCTGAATCAAATGCGGACAAAATTACCCTCATGTAACACAAACTGACATAAATCACAAGGAAGTTAAATAAGGTGCCTAAGGCCAAAAAGGGTCATTGCTTTCTGAAACCTGATCTCAATTACTCTACATTACTGTTTCAGAGAAAGATTTCTATATTAAAGTCCTTTACTTAAAAAAAACAGTAGATGAACACAAACATGCTCTCTTCAGTTTATTAGGTAAAAAATATTTATACGCTCATACAATTTATAGAAGAAACACAAAATTAGAGCCACATACCTAATCAAAATCAGCATTTAAGGCCTTATAGCCCTTTAGTTTAAAGCTTAAATTGTCACACAGATGTTTCCCTCAGTGAACCTAAAGAACCCAATCTGCACTGGACTATGAGTACATACATTACCTAGATAGTGCTTCACCAACTGTCATGCCCCTAACTCCATTTGCCCTATTCTGGCCTAGAAGGTAAATGACTGTGATCCTCTGACTGCCTCTTAGGAAGAGCTGAGAGTCCCTACAGCATTCAAAATAAATTAGTGAAACCTCAGAACAGCAAGTTAGATTCAACAGCAAGTTAGATTCAACAAAAGAGGAGAAAAAAAAAAGGAGTTCCTTTTTTTGGGACCCAAAGTCACCGACATAAAAGGCAGCATCAGCATTCCCTCAGGGAACCCTGTGGCTTTAATAATTTTCAACAGTTAAAACAATCACTTGAAAGCCATGACTCAAATTAGCTGGCTTGTTGCAATTGGAATAATTAATATGCTATTAAAATCAGTCATAGGGGTAGATACCAGAAGCAGCACCTACTTTTAATATTCTGTTATTGTTTTAGCCAAACTTTCACTACATGAACTTTCAGAGGCACAAATATCTCTAGATTTGTATGGCATTTATTTGGTGAATTATTTCAGGAATAAAGACAAGTTGGAAGACAGTTCCATGGACAAATATAGGAAACCTAACTAAATCTTCATTACTGACCTCATTTCTGTCTAGTTCTGTATACCAGTGGATTTAGCTGCCCATTCCTAACATTTTATACAGTCATCATCATAGGTCTAATTTTAGTGGATTCAATCATTGCACTAATACTCTTTTTGCTTTAGAGGTTCATCCACTGGGATATGTCAATGCTGACAGCAGGAAATAAACACTGAAGTGTCTGAAACTTGTACCAAAAGATCATAACACTTAACCTTGTATGTTTGGAAACTGTTGGATAGCTTCAGTACAATTTTATTCCTTATTCACAAAAAGTTTAGGGAACAGTACCTGCTTTTCCACATATGGGGAACTTGCAATAAATTCCATCTCATCATTCTGTTTTCTTAATTAATAGCAGGTACACTGTCTCTCAAGTGCATAGGCTTTGTTCTGATCTCTGATAGAAAGAACAGATTGTAAGCTACATAATACATAAATTACCTAATAAATAGTCATGATCTTCCCATTTCTGTAAGGACAATATTCACTTATTTAACCAGGACATTCATTCAAAATTATGCTCTTCATAAGAATATCCAAACACAAGAAGATTCTCAGATACTGAGAAATGCCATCAAGATACCTCCTTCAGATAATCACAGAAACTAGCTTACCAAAGAGGAATCAAAATTTTAATGAAACGAACAAATCTAATCTGAAAAATATTTAGAAAAAATTTCTGGTAAATGGTGCAATTTATTCCCACTCTCCCAACTATCTAATTTCAAAACCTAACAAAAAAGTGACAATTTAAGTTTACTACTTTATCTGAGTAGGAAAAAAATAAGTCTCCTCTTTTCCTTCTCTGTTAAAAGGCAGAAACAGGGTGAGCAGGCAGGAGACAGGAAGCTATTTGGCAACAAGCAGGAGACTGTAAAGCCCATTACATTTCCGAGAACAAAAACTGCTTCAGCTACATTTTAAGTAGATGCCTTCTGGTACCTTGTGTAATTTATGGACAGCTGCAAATCTAGAAGCATCTATGACAGCCACAGTATTACATTTCTCTAATGAAGTTAACTAAGGGTATTTAAAATGTCACTTCTTAATCCGAAACTGAGTGAAAGCCATAATGTCTCTTATGGGTATTTATGCATTTGAGACGAAGTGACTACACAATGAGAATTCTAAAAGTAATTACTTCCCATACATTTATATTCCAGTCCAAAGAGCTAGTACCTGCTGGTTCCCTTTCCTATAGAGAATTACTTGAAAGTTTTTGCATTCTCTCCTAGGGGTGAAATACAATAGGAATCTACAGAGAACATCAATTTTCTTTGCTTTTCTAATGTTTACAACTTCCCTGTAGTATTTATCAAGAAATATACAACTCCCCATAGTTAGAGCCGTGCGGGCTAACAGTAGGAATTCTTGGTGTTGATGGAGCTATTGATCATACAAACGTTAAAATTATGTCTCCTGCAGTAAACGCCAATAAAGCAGAGGTACATTAATCAGGAAATCAATATGCTTGTCAATAGAAAGGCTAGCTTTGACAACGTAATGCAGCAGGCAGACCTACTGGATAGTGGACCAAAACACAAGTAACCCAGGTAGTAACCTTTTTGTTTGACTTCTGGCTGTGCTGAAACACTGTATGAATAACTGGAATGTGCAGAACAAAAGGAGGGAGGCAAGGAGTCAGCTCTTTTAATTGTTCTGTAGGAACAAACTTTAATTTATTGCTACAGTGACCTTTAGTTGTTCACTTAAAAAAAAAAGAAACAAATTACAACACTAAAAACTGAAGAGGAAAAAAACCCCATACCTCCCTCTCAAATGAAAAACCAAAACCAAAACACAAAACCAACAACCAAGCTCTAAACTTCTGGCTCCTGCTTTTTAGTAGCTCTATGTTAAAGTACAGCATTAGTAGCTGTAGCAATTATAAAATTCTTGGGGGAATTCTTGGGGAAAAATAAAGGCTAAAATGCTACCTTTATCATTTTCTCTTTAAAATGTTAACACTACTCTTTTATGTAACAGGTTCATTATTCACTCTTTCAAAGCCTTAAGTAATTATTTTAAGTAGAAACTATACTTCAGGTGTGGTCCATTAGGTTGGAAATAAAGCATCACACATTCTGCTGGACAAGAACAGCATATATTTCAGCACCTTCTTCATATGGTCTAACTGAAACTATCTATTTGAATCCTTGAGTATAAGTCTTAGACCTTAGGAGATGGTACAGCTTTAACTGAGCCCTGCACATTTATTTTAAAGATTCCACACTTGGACAAAAGCAATTCTCAATTTTACAAATTCCGTATACAGAACTGCTGTAGACTGGCCAGTGCAGTCCTGGCCACTTCATCCTGCCTTCCTGCTAAATATATTGATTAAACGAAGACCAAAAGCCGACAGGAACTAAAGAGCTAGTGTTTGGGTATGGATGATTCTGTCCATCCAATTTCAGATCAATTACTAAGCTTCTGTCACTGAAGTATTTGTTCTGAGGAGAAATAAAGAACATCTGCTCACTGACTAGCTACACAGTACTGAATATATAAAACAGGCTAATTTATGAAACAGCAAATGAGCTCTATGTGCTAGATAGTGTATTATATGTATCTGAAAAGAAAGGGAAAACAAAACAAAGGGGAGGAGGGAGGTTGGCCTATGCAAGACAAAAGCAAAAGCTGCTAGAAGAGTAACCTATATATACCTATATGCACACACACACACACTTCTGTATGATAGGTGATACATCTGGCAGTATTAATAGTTATATTAATATCATATGAGTCAGCCACAAATGTAACCTCTCCATTCAAGGAAAATTAATAAAGGAAAGAAAAAAAATCGAATGAAACAGAAAAACCTCATAAACAAGCATGTCTCATCTTGGACTTGTGATTTAGTACTTATAGCTCTGAGCGGAAAAAAAAAAAAGCAAAAAAAAAAGCTGTGGATTTGTTTTAGGATTCCTTTTGCATGCATGCTGAAGTAAAAACTGATCTGATACAATCCAAAGCACATAGAAATAGTACAAAATAATGTTAATCCTGCATCATGTTAATAAATGATACATGGTGTCAAAGTTTTAAATTCTTAAAATGGTAGTGCAACACATCTCTAAATTTTATTCTCCTAAATTAAGTTCTGAAAGTGATTTTCTTTCCTCTTTTTCTCAATTAAAACGGTATTGTTTTGTTTCTCTCAACTCTCATTTTCTCTCTATTTCTGTCTGTCTTCCTCTTCTCTGTTATTGCTTTGGTGCTAAACATTAACAAAGTCATAACTGGTACAAGCCCAGGCAGCTATTTTTAGGGCAATTTTGTTTGACTATTTATGAGCTTATAAAAACATCCTTAAGTATCAGAAATCCATTGCTTGTATCATACGATGTTCTTCATTCTTTCAGAATGAAATCTGGTTAGGAGTCAGACAATCTCAGTCAACTAATAACTCCAAAGTCAAAAGCTTGATTCAGCAATAAAGAATGACTTTGTAAAAGAAATAAAGTTTGGAACATTTGCTTCTTTAGGTGCAAACAGACTTCATCACAAAGGAGATTGACCTTGTAGCCTGATGTGATTCATCAGTAACGCTGGTGATTGCTCCAGTGCTGCTGGAACACAAAACCATTCCATGGCACCAGCAATGGGTCTTTTAACAGAGATTAATGTTGACCATTGTGATAACTCCTCTCTAGTTTTATTTACTTTTCTAACTGTGCTGGGACATGGGATTGGGAAGCCATGCAGTTTCTATCCTATGAAACAGCCTATGAGACAGGCTCCTCAGCTTTTATTTTTGGTGACCTCTATTCATTTTCAGATATATTTCCACTTACACCTGAAATATGTTAATTTTTGTTGAAGATATTTTGGAGTTGCAGTGACCACACAATCTAGGTGCTAGAAATTTATTTTTATACTTATCACATTATTTCCCTCTCACATGCATACATGACCCAGTTGTAGTGCAGAATTAATATGGACTTCATAACTGAAAATAGTCCTACCTTTGGAAACCAAGTTAGATAGACATACATTGAAAACTATGGTTATCAACTTTTTACTCAGAACAAGTAATTACAAGAGCATTTATCACTCAACATCTCACCATAGAAACATTACAACACCACAATCTACTTCAGCAGGTCAACAAGGAGAATATAGCCAGTTGACCTCTCCACTCAGCATTTGTCAGGCTGCATCTGGAGTACTATGTCCAGTTCTGGTCACCACAATTCAGAGAAGTCTGGATAGAGTCCAAAGGAAGGCCGTGAATATTACCAAAGGGCTGGAGAACCTGCCCTATGAGGAAAGACAGAGGAGTTTGGTCTTTTCACCCTGGAGAAAAGAAGGCTTAAGAGGGAACACATCACAGTTTTCTAGTACTTAAAGGGCAGCTGCAACAAGGATGGAAGTTGTCTCATCACAAGGAGCTACATGGAGAGGACAAAAGACAACGAGTACAAGTTGCACCAGAATGGATTTCATCTTGATATAAGAAAAAAATTGTTTACACTGAGATTAGTCACTGGAACCACCTCCCCAGGGACATGGTAGAGTCCCCATCGCTGGAGGTTTTCAAGGCACAACTGGACAAGGCATTAGATAATATCCCCAACGCTCCCTTTTCCACGAAAGGTTGGATCAGGTAAACTTTCAGTGTCACTTCCAACTTGGGCTGTTCTATGATTCTGTGATCAGAGCTACAGCACATTTAGGGTATGAGTTCAGTAGACTCCAAAACCTCTTGGCACAAAAGGAAAACTTAGAAGTAGCTTGCCATTTTCTCTTGTTTGTCGTAGTGTCTCTACAAATTCCTGCAAACATTTTAAAGCTGTCTGTTCTTTGCTGGTCACAGAAGATCTCCAGCTTTTTCTTCCTGCATCTTCATTCTTGAATGCTTCTGGAGAAATTCACAAGACCTGTTCTGTAAATTGGGCTTCTCATCACATCGCACCACCACTGACAGGTAGATGTAGGAATTACCTGTAGAGCATCTAAAGCCTACAGAATGAAATCTTCAGTTAAACTTTTATTTTTATTTACTTCATCAAATAACTGTAAATCTGTTAGTGCACACCACAAAAACTTTCAAACTACTTCAGTAATTGAGTATCTGTCAATTGTAGTTACTGTGTCTGTCCTGCTGTTTATCATGGAAAGAAGCAGGGCATTAGCTTATAATTCATATTTTTTTCTTGTCGTGACAGATTGAATTATCTCATGAAAGAGAGCCCGCTTGTTTTTTTATTCGATTGTAATTCAGGATTTAAGCTGAAATTTGCAAGTTCATACATTCTCACAGTACTTACATGAAAACATGCGTCCTGAAGAGGAAAAATATTGTACAAATATGTATAAATATTATCCCTATTTTTAACTGTACTAGGGGATGGAAAGGTTTTTCTAGGAAGTGAGTCATTTAGAGGCTGATTTAAAACTTACAGATGACAATAACACACAGATCTTAACTGAGGCAGAAGTTCTGTTGTGCTCAGCACCATAGAAATACACAGAAAAGACCAGCTACACTGGGGGAAATTATGTTCAATCTGCATTTTGTACATATGTAAATAAAAAAAAAAAAAGGAAAAAAACCCAACACATCAGGGGACAGCAAAGGCCTTTATGCAGGCAGAACCAGGCTAGCCTGGGTATTTTCCCTAC
>NW_010193842.1:2680-31220 GCF_000695765.1 Mesitornis unicolor | reverse complement strand
GGGTCTGTGAAATGAAAAAAAAAAAAAAAAGGCGGAGGGGGTGTTTGTTCCTTCTCCTAATTCACCATTTATTCCTCCAGCTACTTACAAGCACTAGACCTCTGCTTGCTAGATAGCACTTGTAAGCCTGAAAAGTGAAGCAATTTGGCCCAGTCCTAACGTATTTCTTTCTGGTGAGACCTTACCTGGAATACTGTGTCCAGCTTTGGAGTCCCCAACACAAAAAGGACATTGAAGTGCTGGAGCGGGTGCAGAGGAGGGCCACAAAGATGATCAAAGGGCTGGAGCACCTCTGCTATGAACATAGGTTGAGAGAGTTGGGGCTGATCAGCCTGGAGAAGAGAAGGCCTTCCAATACCTGAAAGGTGCCTATAAGAAATCTAGAAGTATTTACAAGGTCATATAGCAATAGGACGAGGGGTAATGGTTTTGAACTAGAAAAGGGTAGATTTAGGTAGGGTATTAGGAAAAGGTTCTTCAATATGAGGGTGTTAGATCACTGGAACAGGTTGCCCAGAGAGGTGGTGGAGGCTCCAGCCCTGGAGCTCTTCAAGGTCAGGCTTGATGGGGCTCTGAGCAACCTAATCTAGTAACAATGTCCCTGCTTACTGCAGAGGGGTTAGACTACATGACCTTTAAAGGTCCCTTTCAACCTAATACATTCTATGATTCTATTTTCACAGTCTAAAGAATTTAACTCCTGGATTACCTCAGCTGATTTCCTATCAAGTCACCTTACTATGAGATCAGTCGGTCAGTATTGACTCAGGGTGTATTTTCAGCTATTAGGACTCAATCAAAAAGGAAGAGAATTCAGTATTAGCAAGAAAGTGAATGGTACTGATCCTGCACAATCTGCAGTTAGAGCACATCTTGATAACTATGGCAAAGCTCCAGCTTTCCAGTTACAATATCCCCAGTGGAAATCATATTCCCTTTTAGTAGAAACCATATTTCAGAAAGATTTGCTTTTGATCTGGTTTGGGTTCTTATGATCAAGGAATTCACTATACTTTAAAAAATGTAAGCCTGTCCACACTGGCAAGTCTGACGTCCTCATCAGATCTGCTACATGTGCACAACAAATCCAACACATCACATAGAGCATGCAACTGATATGCAATTGCACAGCAAAGCCACCATAATCTGGCCTAGTCAAGCTCACTACACTTGAGGGTTAATACTGATAGAAACCCATCATGACACATACAAATCATGAAATTCTTCAGGATGGATTGATGAAACTAATGGAAGGGGTTTTCTTTCTTGCTTCAGCACAGACGGCTACTAAGGGGCTTATAATGCACTTCAGTTAAAATCCTGTTAAGGTTTTTGCCAGTAAACTAGGCAAAAAGAAAGGTTTGGTAACTCTTGCTATTCTCCATGATAATAGTACCAAAAAATAGTATTTTGAAAAGAAAAATTGATTCAAAGGTGAGGTAAAGTGATTGATTCACTGTCATACAGCATCTGAGGCCCTGCAGCACAGAAGTAATGTCTATTTTAGAAAGTAGTTGGCATTTGTAATACATCAAAGGATATTATTTAAACAAATAATGTCATGACCATAAAGAATGATTTCTGGACCTATCTTGACTCAAGCTGTTTGGTGCTAAAACCAAACTTTTCCAGACAGGCTTGTATTCTATAATAGACAAGAGCAGAGCTCCTACTCACACCTCTCCATAATCCGAGCTATCTTATATTTGCAAAATACGGACTGAAGGCAAATGCAAGGCTTATGCATGATCTCTGCAGTTTTAAAAACTGCCCTGAATCCTCAAACTTCCACTAAACAGCTTTAAGAGAAAAGAGAGAAAGCTAGAAACACAAGAAGCTATACTGTGTCTCTCTGTCTAGTGACAGAAGGGAATGCGACATCAAGATGGACTTTAAAATCAACAACAACAACAAAAAAACCCACACAAAAAAACCTAGAGCGATATTGGCTCATATGAAATCTACAGAGAATGGAGTAGAATCAATTTCATCTACTGGAAATAAATGCTCCTTGGCTGATGAGAGACCAAAACAGTTATCTGTTATTATCAAATGACTGCCTTAATTTATGCTGAATTTGGCCTCATCGCTATTCTATACCATATCCGTACTCTGAGAGGAAAACGAAAACAAAAGTGGGGGATAGGAGATAAAAAGAGATCAGGAAGAAGAAAAACAGCATCACTTCTTTGTCATATAGACATGCATTTTCCCAGCATTTTCTACAAACCCATAGAGTTTATATTGCAGGAGAATCAGCTGAAATAAAGGTGCTGAAATATAACAGTCCAAAGAGGCTTTATTTAGTTACAAGCTTGAAAATCCTTTATGATAATCAACTGATTTTATACCTCACACGTATTTTCATTCAGGCAGTAAGCATAAAACAAATTCCTGTCCAAATTACATTCCTTCAAATACAGAAACAAGTCCTACCCTGTTTGTACAAAACTACCATGCCACCATCAACACTGGCAACATTTTCTTGTTTATACTAATAATGTATTTAGAGTTTGGATCTATGTTCTTGTAAGATCAGCTTCAAAGTAGCTGAACATTCAGATTACAAATTCAGATTTATTTCTTTTTGTCTCTTTTATTCACTAATATTTACCCAAAGACTACCTGACCTTTTCTCTCTAACAGCTGCCTTCACCTGATGATCCAAATGGAGTAACTGTTAGAAGCTGTGAACATAACCACAGAGACTAAGTTCATGGATGCTTGCTCTGGTAACATAGAATTCACTGATATATTTTACCAAAAGTGAAAAAATGGAAAAAAAGCATAATTACATTTTATTTTAAATGTTCAAAATTTGATAACATTTAAAGTGTTATATAATATCCTGTAATTCCTGTAATCAAGTTAATATGCTAAGCTAAGCAGGATTACACTAGCAAAAAGTTTTTTAAACAAGCAAAAAAAAAAAGAAATCAATACATGCCATTAAATTACTATGTGTCTTTTAAGAGATGTAAAAAGTGATAGGTTGAGAAAGACTAATTAATGAGAAAATTTAAATTAGTTTTTAAAAAAATGTAAAGTGATTTAGTTACATTTCAAAGGAAAACTAATACTAATTTCAGGAAGATCCCTAAACAATGCCATTTAAATATAAATCAGAAAAACTGTATTAACTTCACCTGAAATTGGAAAAAAAATAAACTGACAATGAATATATTCAGATATCACAGATATATTTTCAAAGTTGTTCTGTTTGTTCATAGAATAAATTGTCATAGAAGTCTAAAGAGAAGAATGGGTACAAGAAATTAATTTCAGCAATCATTGCCATTTTGTTCTGCAGATGGCAAGATGAGAGAAAACTGAGAAGGTTTCCTGTAAACTCTTTCTCTTCCAAAAGAGTCATTTTAATCATTACAAAAAGATGATCTGTTCCTGATGCAGGTCTGGTAAACCTCACAGGCGAGACCCAGAAAGCTGCTTACACAGCCTGAGGACAAATGGGTGTTCAGACCAGGCAGTGCACTCAAATGACAAACAAATGAAGGTTACAGAAAAGAGTTCCTATACAACTTTCTCAACATTTCTTATCACTGAGGTGAAAATATGACAGCAACTGCTTTCTTGGTTTCCCCAGAACAACAGCGGTCAGAAGAATGCAGCAATCCCGGGGAACCCGCTGGTTTGAAATCTTATCACTCTCCATTCTAGAGAGGTTATTTTTGAAAGCAGATGAAACAGGATCTCAGCACTAAGTTTTCTTCTTCATAACTAGTCCAATGCAAAACCTAGCAGCATTTAAAACAAAATGAAGCATTATTTCCTGTAATCTTGTCTTTCATACCATAGTAGTTTACAAGTTTACGCAGATAGTTTCAAGTTGGAAATGAAACAATACTTTCTGGTATAATACTGCAAAATACCTAACAGTTGAGTTGTTCCACACACTTTTAACAGTAAATCAACCTATATCCTATCAAAGGTAACTCCAGCTTTGATAAAGATTTGTACAGTTTAGACTCAACAACTTAAGTCTTTAGGTTTCTCAGAAAACTAATGTATGGCTCTTCTGATGACCTTGTTACCATACTTACCTCTGTAACATACTAACAAACCAGTGATAAAAATACACATTTCAAATTAACTATTAACAGACAAAAAAATGTCTGTTTCAGTTCGTAATAACAGGACAAGGACTAGTTGATTACAATGCATCTTTCCTGCAAAAAGGTCACTAGTACTCCACTTCCCCCTCCTAAGTT
This sequence comes from Mesitornis unicolor, assembly GCF_000695765.1. Taxonomy (NCBI): domain Eukaryota; kingdom Metazoa; phylum Chordata; class Aves; order Mesitornithiformes; family Mesitornithidae; genus Mesitornis; species Mesitornis unicolor. The sequence continues at coordinate 26,991 of NW_010193842.1, read as the reverse complement.
CCTGCATTTTGTTTCTGGTGATCACCAGAGAAATATCCGAGGTCCTGACAATGTGCTTTTCTTCTGACATTCTGCAGAATTCCCCCAGGAGCCTTTTTAACTATCTAATTTAAAATAATTCACACTCTAAACCTATAGTTTCCTTCCAGACTTTTCAATAATCAGCTTGATAAACTTGCATTTCTCTCTTTTATTCACACACAGAGACAACTGATATTGTCCAGCTTTATATTATATTTTCTGGCAGTACGCTCCATGAAAGTGTTAACAACAGTTTTGCATCTGCTACCTCAGAGTCTCTTCAGAATCATATAAACACCATGTAAGATTTTCCTTATAGTAAATCTGATATGACTCAGATTCTTTTATCAATGTCTCCATTTAGCTCTGCCATGCTTAAATACAAATATTTTCTTCTAAAACAAATGGCTCAAGGACAAGATTTTCTTTTACATCGTATTACTCTGAGTTCCGTACACTAAAAAGGTAAGCTTTTATCTAAATTTGGCAAACTAAATAAACACATTTTATTAGCTGATCATTTCTACAATAACGTTTGCAAAAAAGCTACCCACAAATGCAGTTATCAGTGAAAAACCTGCTTTTCTGAGCATGTTAGTGATCCAAGTATCAAATCAGCAACATTGTCATAGATTTGGTTTACTGTTACTGGTGCCAACAATTTTATAACTACATTTTAAAAGGGCAATTACTCCACAGCTGTTGATGGATACTAAACTAACATCATCTTTGTGCAGTTTAAATACTTCAACTGTTGCACCTGTTTCCAATTGAATAATTAATGGAAAATGTCTATTACAGTTAACTTTTCATTTGCTTCAGCATAACTTAACACATCAGCTGGATACAATGCCCATCTTTTTTAAACTTTTATGATTAATCTTCTAAATTGTATTCCTTGATATTGTTTTACTTCAGATACAGAGAATTCAGACACTTAAAGACCTTCTTGCTTGCATCTACTACTTGCCTTCCTTCTCCAGCATGTATTTTCTCCATCCCTGGCAGTTCCTCCACATTCAGAAACAGGTTATTAGTAGCCACCACCTCTACATATAACAGACCCAGCAGACCTCTGTTCCAATGCATACCTCTGAGTTACCCACCAGGACAGGCTGGAGAGAACAAAGTTGACTTTGACTAAACTACTAACACTGAATTTCACATTAGAGATTTAGTTCAGATTAGAACAGAAGCAGAGAAAAACAGGACAGCAACAAATTGGTCTACTACTTTTAGTATGGCTGTCCAGCAAATGTTATTTTGTGTTTTCCTTCCAAGTCTGTATTTCCTATTGTCAGAAAGGATACAGGACTTGGGCAGGCAGTGGTCTAAGCTGGTAAAACTACTGTAGTGGGTTGGCATAAGCATTACTGTACATTCAGAATGTACAGAAATATATTAAGTAGATGTGAATTATGCGATGTTTTTCATTGAGATTACTACTTTGGTGCCAAATGATTTTGCTTGTATTTTATGGTCTTAAAAATTATAGATGTTTCAACACTATTCAAAGCACTAATCTCTATACTTCTTATTAACTTAATGAATTTAAGGAAATTAGGGTGCTTCGCAACTTTGATTAAATAATGGCAATACAACTAATTAAATATATTTTAATCTATTAACAAGCAACTGAAATCATTACTTACATCTTTGGTAATGTTCCAACATGTTACCTAATCAAGCCTGTAGGTACTACTAATTTGTTCGAACAAATAGCATTGTACTTTCTCCTCATTTAACTAAATATGGTGATTAAGTTGTTCTTATTATCTTAATCTTCAACAATGAAAACAGACATGCCAATCTCTCTGTTAGTCGAGTGAAATCCCTATAATCTTGTGACTTTGCCTCTTAATGGCTAGGTATATTTAAAACCTCCAGAGTAGCCAAGTTAATTCCACTGTATAATAGTCACTCTTGTAAAGTTTGACTTTTACTGCATTCCAATTCTCAGACCCAATTAGCACACTTTATGACTCCATTTGGAACAGCTCCAAGTTTACAACCATATCAATATACTTGATTATTACTTTATTTAAACAGTCAGACTTAGACCCTTGCTACTGTAAGGTGGTCTGCCATCAAGTTCTGGAAATATTGCATACATTAAACAGATGTCAACACTACAGATTTTTAATTAGCTGCTCTTATTTTGTAACATTTACTCAAGCTCCTGAGTACTGGAACTATTTGGTGCCAGACAGATACGATGTTCTTCAAATTCAAAGAGAGGCAAAGAAGTCATGAGAATGAAAATAATTAAAGGTCATAGTCAAGTTTAAAAGTGGATTAGCTACAAGACACTTCAGGCAATAGCTTGACAGTGTAAATGTGGCACAAAATAGAGAGGTCTATAGTCCATGGAAATCCTCTAGGCTTGTCCTTTGCTTTCAAGCACACAGAAACTCAGAGATTTTGATAAGTATCTTGGATCTTGTAACTTGCAATCTGCTACTATGGCAAAGATAAATAATTAACACAATCTTTTTCTCAAGGTCCAAGGAAGCAGTCAGAAGTGCAGATTAAACACATAGTGGAGGAGTACTGCACCTCACCTACCCTTTCCCTCAACCCAGCAGCATTTTCTGCAATGTTTCCTCATACAAAGGCTAAAGAGATGAGAAAAGTAGGTTATTCAGTGGCTCAGACTTGTTGCCATTTATTTAGAGGACAGTTTACCATAAATCCGTTTGCAGCTCTAGTTTAGCTAAGAGCCAGAATCCCAGTGGGATTTGGTATCCACCTCTGATGACTCTCTGAACTCTCAGAAAGCTTTCCCAATCCCTTCACAAATCTCTCCCTACATTCAGCTTTCTGAAAAGTTATAGCTCCATGGCACTGAAAACACAACCTGGAGACCAAGCAAGACATTTCCAATAAACAATTATTGTTCTTTCTATGTTTTGGCTTTGTCAGTCCAAAAATGCTCTCCACTATAACTTTTGTCGCCACATTTCAGACTAGTTTATAATAATTTCCAGAAAATGAAGTCTTAAGTTTGCCCTTTGGAAAAGAACTTAATAAACAATTTTCTTGAGCTATGTCAACATGAAAGATATGAAATATTGCATCAAGAAGCTGAAATGAAACATTTTTATTTTCCCCATATTTTTTCTACCAACTGTACTCAGTTTGCATTTTGAGGAGAAAATACACTGATGTCCACAAAGGGTCTGAAGATACAGCAATTACACTTCTCTAATGGCAAAACTTAGAGGTGCCTAAGGGAAATTGCACTTGTTATTATTGTGTGGTGCAGTAAAAGTCTAGATAACGCATGAGAAAGATAGTAGAAACCTGATTCTTGACCCATTGCTAAGGCAGCCAAGATGAAAACATTTCTAAACTGGGGATTATTTTGTCAGAATTATATATTTTATTTATAAACAAATTAATGGGATGCTATTTTATGCTGGCCATCAGAAATGGCTGCTAGATGGGGCTTTTTATTTTTGCTTTCACTCTGAAGGAGTGACACACTGACACGATTAGAACCTATGGAAAATACTAAACACTTTTACCAATGTCACAAGATGCTTGCTTCAAAAAAAATCCCTACTGTATTTTCAGGATTCCTTGTTTTTTTAGAAATACATAAGCAATAATAAAAAGCTTTACTTAACCTATATTCACTCTAACTTTCATCTGAGTTCAGAAGCAGCCAGTTCTGAGTTTACTCATGCAACATCCTGAGAGATAATAAAAAACAATGGTTGTCAGAGCCAGGCCATCCCACATTCATTAAGATCCCCCCTTTCTTCCTGCAGTCTCATACTGTGAAGCAGCCATACAGAGTCTTTCATCTTTAAAAGAAAGTGCTGTACACAACATGCAAGCTTAATGAAATTCCCAGCTCCCTAGAAGAACCATACGCTCCTTGAGACACCATTCAGTCCCAGAGATAGAGGGACTGAGCACAGCAGCACCCGAGTGAGAATCCACTCTGATCACTGAACAAGAGTTGGAAGAAATGATGGCACTAAAGAGAGGACAGGCAATTGCACCACTTAAAAGATGCGGCCTCCTAAATGCACATGCCATGATGAAAACAATGGTCTGCTCTAAGGTGATAAAGCATTAGTTTCTTTCTCTTCAGAGGAAGGAAATTGTAGCTGAGGAGGAGATAACTACACTCAGAATAGACAAAATTCACTGGCACAAAGGTCCGTGAAGTTCATAACTTCCAGATGGATTTTCAAATTAAAATTATCTTTTCAGGACTTCATCTTCACACTGAAATTCAAGAGCATGTAAATTTAGCTTCAAGTTACATTTTGAAAGACTTGCACAGTCTTACTGAATATGTTTCAAAGAACCAGCACAATGCAGCTAAGCTTTTAAACACATCATGATCCACAAAAGCTAAAACTTTATTCATATTTTTAATCTATTTTCTGAAGTCAATAAATCTCACATGAACACACTAGGTTTTTGCATGCTTCTTTCTCTGCCTCTCACTTCATCCTAAAAAATTTTCTAACTTAGCGATACATTTTTATCCAAACGGAATATGACTAAGGCTTTCAGAAGAATCAAATATCTACTGCTGTTGTGAAAAATAGGCTGCCTGAAAGAATAGTGACAAGACCTAAGCACCCCGCTGGAGGAAAAATCTTGATGTGCGAGTTCCCGTGCTGTCAGACCAGATAATCCTCATGCAAGAAATACAATAAAATCACTAACTGGAGAAAAAATTAAAAACTGAGACCAATTTGCCGAGAGACACAGATACACCAGAATATGTGTCATTTCTAGTACTGGTAGAACTTTCTTTTTCCCTCATTTAAACTACCTATTTTTTTTTTTAATACTGAAGAACTGGTATTGACTATTCCTCTACAGATATATCAGTCAAGTTTCCTCCCTATTTATGTTGCTTTGCTTTACTAGATTATATAGTTATTTAAGAAATCTGAAAGTTGGAATGGTGCATGAAAGTTTCAAAGGCATTAAAAACTAGGAGACAGGCATTTCTCAGAATTGTAATCATTAAAATCTATGAAATAGTTGGGGAGTTTTATTCAGTTATTTTGAATATTCTGTCACTTTCTTGAGAAAACTGAAGCAGTCACAAAAATCTATTTGCCTATGAATAATTGTAAAGATTTCAAAAAGCACACTATGGCAGCATATCAGCTTGATTGCTAGCTTTGCAGAATATGAAGAAAATAGAAATACAATTGCTATTTTAAACCAAACAGCCCTAAAGAATTCGACATATTATGCTTGCAACCTGGTGACAAAACAAAATTCTTAGTGAATGTAGGGTAAGCCTTGACAAGGCAAATATTTCTCACAATTCAGGTCATCTGTTTTGCTTGAACATATTGTTTAGCAATAAAATCTAAGATATCTTGATTTAGTTTTGAGGGATTTCTCCCCCTCACCCTACAAACATTAGCTCTATGGTTTAAAAAGACATACAAATTACTGTTATGGAACAAAGCTATTCAAATTTAACACATCAGTGGTACAATTTAATCACTCCATACTTTTTTTTTAATGTATCATGCATCTGTCTCTCTATTTTGGTTCCTAGAAATACAATGACACCACACTGCATCTTTTCTGCCAGGAAAATTGGAAAATGTACAAAGGAATAAAAACCAGGTCAGCAGCAATTTTTTGGCTGAAAAAGATGTAATGCAAAATTGGCAAGGCAGCAGTGGGGAAAGCTATGGGGAGATTCAGGAAGTAGGGCAGCAAAGAAAAGTATGCATACCTCCTATAGACGGTAAAAGGGTCAGGTAGCATATAAAGTTAGTATAAAAAGATCAAACGGAAAAAAGCAATTAACCCCTTGGCACTGGGAATTGGGATTTCCTGACACCAACTGCTAATGCTGGCCTTAAGGGGTTATAGGATCAAAATATAATAAGCCAAGTCCTGAAATAAAAGCTATCATTTTAGGCAGCGAGGGAAGGCATTTCAAGTACCTTCTGGGCTGCCAGACTAGTATGGTACAAGGGGAAGGGCACAGAGGAGAAATAATCTGAAAGATAAATGGTAAAAATAGTTTTTCAGATTTGGACTCAAACAGATTTCTTTCAGTCAACCTTTTTTTTTTTCATTTCTGAATTAAATACCCTGTTTTGCACAGATCACTGTATCTGTGATCTGCAACCTCACCCAGCCTTTTTTCTCTGATACACAGAGAGATTTAGCCTCCATTTTCTGAGCAAGTTCCCTCTCATTTTGTGATTAAGTTTTTAACGTTGTCTGTAGGTGGTTTACTTAATTGCCTTAAACATTGTGGTTCTTTTACTTTCCTTCCACACAGGAGGAAATAAAGAAAACCAAACAAAAAAACCAGCAACATTTGATAATCAAACAATCTGAGAAATGCCGCGATGTAAGTCAGAAGCTTACATTTACAGCAGAGGGGTTGTTTCTTTGTTTTTAAAAGGCCATTTGTTCCAGGACTCTTCAGGACCTACACTTATTAACTGACACTCTACTATTTTCATATTTGCTAACTTATAGCTGTAAAGTACTGAAGAAAAATTAGACATTTGGTATAAAATATTCACTGTATTTTCAGACCAGTTGATGATTTATAGTACAGAAACTCTCTAGAAACACAAGATGAAGCTGACTCTTTTTCTTCAGTGCAAACTAAACATTCAAAAGTTGCTATATAAATGCTCATCTTAACACGAAACTCCAACTGTAAATATTTCTAGCCATTTTGAATTAGTGACTTCATTGATTTCCACTAGTTGAAAATCCAACATGGTTGCATTTAAAAATTTGCAACATTTTTCAGTATAAACGAATCTATTACAACATGGAAAAAGTAAAAGGCAAATAACCTTTGGCATAAACTTCCACATTTTATTTGAAATTTTGTTTATAGGTACAGGATTCTTCTTTGTCAACTACCTATCTTCACACAGGTGTAACAGAGGTTAAAAAATAAATTAAGTACTATGAGCCTGAGGGCATTTAAAAGGTGCACATAATTTGTCTTCTACTCAGTTGGTTTTTTTCCCTCCTATAGTTGCTCATGTTTGGCCATACCAGCTAGCCTGCCAGTACTAACATTAACCACCTACAAATTATAACCTCAGGAGATTCAAATTTCATGCAGCAGATACCATGAACTAGGTATTGGTCAGACACAAAGGTATTGACCCTTTGTATATCCCTTTGTACTGTCACAGCTTTAATTTTGAACTGTGCTTACTGAAATTCCATGAAAACATCTCCACCATCTTCAGTGGTACTGCTCCAAGCTCTGATTGAACAACCTGCTACGAGGAAACAAAGGCTGATGAATTCTACAAGGATTAAGAGCAGTGGGAAGGAGAAAAGAAAGACAGAAGAAGATACAGAAAGACTTAATACAAAAGCAAAAGAGAAATGAGGAGGAAAAAAGATCAAGTGATAAATAATTCCACTGTGATATAGTACCGTTCAAAAGGCAGTGAAATGGAACCTATTACATACTAACATGAAACTGCTGCTCTAAAAAAAAAAAAGGTTGCTTACTCTAAACAGGCAAGCGCAACACGTAATGCAGTTTCAAAATAGAAAGCAACACCTGACATGCTTCCTTGCTGGATCATCTGAAAAGATAGAGAGACGAATAAGTTATGAAGTGCTTCTCTAGACCACTGATCCCAAAATGGATCCCTGAGAAACACTACTTGTCACCAGTTTCCTCTCCCAAAGGCAGTACACAGCCAGCATTTTACATTCCTTTTTAAGTGCTCTACAGAAACATTCTCTCAATGAAACATCATAACCAGTTCTTTGCTGTACTCCAGAAATAGAAGATCTGTTTCATTTCCTCAAACTTCTATAACAAACTCTAAAATAAATTGTTTCCTGCTAGGTCAAAAACTGAGATGAAAAAATGCATTTGATAAAATATTAAAGAGTATTGGGATTATTATCAGGATCCTACCACTCTTCACAATATTTGTTCTCCAAACCATATTTGAAAAGTTGATTTAGGAAATCCTGACCTCCTATAGCCTGAGAATATAGTGTCATTCCTTTCAAGATCAAATTAAGTTATGCCATTAGAATATAAACTCCACCTTTGGGTTGCCTCCAATTAACAGTTCTGTTCTGAACTCAACAGCCTCCTAGGAAGCAGGGGAAGAAGATGACAAATGGAGAAGATCATGCAGTAAAGGATCAAATAAAGCCTAAAATATATAAAGACACACATTTTACAAATATCTAAAGCTAATGTGAAGCTCCTCCAGAAAACTCATAGCTATAATAGTTTTTGAAAGCCTGCATGGAACTAAGATGAACTTCTTTGAAATTTGTATTTTTCACTTGTATTATGTAAGCATACTGATATTCTCATATAATGCAAAGCAGCTTTTCATTGAATATTTTAGTCTCAGACTACACTGTTGTAGTAAATAGCATCAACACAACCCTGACCCCTTTAATTAAAAAGCAGTTATGTGTTCTTCTACTGCACCCTTAGGGGCAGACAGTAGCCAGCATGATATTGATTTTAAACTCTATGGACCAAATGAATGTATGTGCAAACTGACGATGAAGCTGCATCTTTATGCAAGGAATTTTGGTTGCAAGTCTGGAAACACACAGGCAGGAAACTTAAGTACTGCTCTCTGAATATAACTTCTCTTTTTCTTATCTGATTAACCTAAGGAGATTAGCAATTTTAACAGCATTGTACTCACATTTCAACTGCCATTCCCTTCTCAGATATTTCAACAGCAAGTGGATCATTCATGTCATAGCAAGCAAACAAGCTTGCTTCTCTTTAGAGCTTACAGGCCTTTGCAACCAACTAAGACCATATATGAAACACATCATGTCTCAGTTAAGGGGCAAAAATTTCCACCTGTGTGGTGGTGATTGCTTAAAAGGGCTCATGCAAATCCCCAGGAAGAGCATGAACATGGGCTTGCAGAAAACAGTTACAAAATAAAAAGAGGAACAGACATGATAATCTTTCCATATTTGGTCTTACACTGACTTTTTCAGTTGTTTTAAATTCTTATGGAAATATAAGATTGTCCCGCTGAAGTTCTCCTTCTTATACCTACTATATCCATGATCCCCTCCATGCTGTTCAGCTTCACTCCCTGCAACACCACAAATCACTCCCAATCATCCTCTTTTCTAGGACATTTCATATGTACACTATATACTGAAGTAAAGCGATGCCCATTGTTATCCTTATATCATGAGGATGAACTGAGAAGACCCCAAAGTCCTTCACCATCTTGGCACAAAGACTGAGGCGTTCCTGTCACTGCAGACTACAAGTCTAATTTCTGCCTGATAAATTACTTTTTTCCCCCTTAAATTTTCTCTGCTTTTGAAATGATGTCTGCAAACTATCAGACAGTATTGATGCTACTAGATTAGGAGATGATTAACCCTAATTAATTCTGCCATAATAAGAAACAATGCCTTCTCCAAAGAATATTTCAAACAGAAATCTAAGTGTTCTGAACCACCCTTTGAAGGAGGGCCCTCTTCCTTCCCCACTGACTATGACCACAGATACTATGACAGCTACTCAAAACAGAAGATTTAAATGCAACTACTAAATTAAATTCACTGCAACTACTGAAAGAATTTTCCTCCATAATTTTTTTACAACAACAAGTGAAGTAAGACCTCATGACAAGGTTAAGCAATTGCAGACCACAAATGGTTAAGAAACCTTAGCTGACCAGAAAAAAAAAATCCTTTGAACTGATGACCATAGAAAAGCAACAACAACTAAGTCAAAGATTTCTTTCTTATATCCTCAAGGGGAAGAGGGAAAATTCTTTTTCTATATTATTACTGCTAGTTAACAAACCAGGTAGACTAAGACTGAAAGAAAGCTCCCAACTTTATAGCTAGGTCTATTCCTGAACCAGTAAAGTATTTTTCACTATAAATCACTCTCGAATTCTAGATAGAGTGGATACTATCTTTTCATCAGTGATAAGTCTAATATTCTCAGAATTTTCTCTTTCCTGCCAAAAGCTCTTCATTCCATGGCTTTCAGCAGTCCACTACTCCTTCAGCTGTTCAGGGATGTGGATAATTGGAAGAGATGCTGTCCTTGCAAAATATTTGTCATGTGTAATCTGAAATATGTAATCATAAAATACAGAAAATATATTACCAGTTTTTAATGTGAGACTGGTGGATTAGCAATTCTTAAGTTTTATTCTAGAAGGAATAAACCTATAACTGCATAGTATAATTTGACAGAGATCAAGTAGGTCAACACGGTATGAATACACTTTACATTATTTTAATTTTATATAGTATTTTCCAAATTATGTTGGCATTTCTATGGAGAATTCAGAAAAAAAAAGCATCTACACGTATTTGTTTCAAAATATATTTTGCTTTTATATGTATTCTGCAGAAAAGATTTTCACCCCATAGTTATCCTTGTATTGCTGCAAAATGACAGCTATAATTACACAGGAGAACCTTCCCCGCTCCCTGAAGTACAGAAATTACAGCCGGATACAGTCTGAAAACCAGCCAAATGCTTGTTTGAAACTGTTTGAATGCTTCGCAAGTGAGGCATATTTCAGCTGGGGCTCCTCTTTCAACCACACAGAACAATGGCTCATATAAATGCAAAACAGGTAAGAGAAACAGGCAGCATGGTTTCCCCAATCTAACGCTATTAACCATCTGACCCAGTATTGGCAGGATGCATCTCAAGAACGTCTTCACTCCCTCTGACAGAGCCCAAGGACCAGGGAATGTATTGTGAAAGATAAAGGAGCAAAACAAAAAGTACATAACAAAGTCCTCCATGTTCCTAGGCAAAGAAATATATTGCAGTAAAACTTTTAAAGCATCTTTTCCTGTTTCACACAACCTGCTTTTTACATAAAGGAACCAGGAGGACAAAGTCCTCACACACGCACGCAAAACCTTTAAAAAGCTGTTTGAAAAGCTTTACAATTTCTATAAAGAGGCTTCCTGCAGCCCTTTGAGAAGGGAAACAGTGCTTTTAAGTGCTGTATTTTCAGTCTTTTCAAGTTGTAGATGAAATCCAGGTCTAATGGAGAGCATGCCCTGCATGCACTAGTTTTGCAAGGGAAGTTAAGATAAATTTATCTCACTGATAGTGTCATAAGCATGCAGTGGACAGGATAGACAGCGTCACAATCTCACCACAGCAAAATCAACACAGTAAGATGAACACCATCAAGGCTGCAGAGGTGAGGACAGCATCAGACAAATACACTTTAGACAAGATTAACACAAACTAGTTCAATCGTACAGTAAATCATGCAAGCTTCTCACATATGAAAGAAGACGTATGCAGATGCTTGTAAGGGTGGGATTAAACACCTTATTAACATCCCCAGTAAGGATATTTTCTTCAGTTAGTATCTAAGGTACTAACATTTAATCTCTGATCTCAACAAAATCAAGAAGTTTCCTTGTAAAGACACAACTTTTCATTGTGACCTTTGTTTCTCTGAATAATTCCATTCATGTCAGCGGAAACATTTCTTTGGATGAGAAGATAGAGTAACAGACATCCCACATCTAAATACATGTAAGGATTTCAACAGCATTTGCAGCTAAGCACATTGAACACTATTCCACTATTGCAAAATCCTGATTATGGTCTTTGATAGTACAGCATTACAAGAGGTACAGAAAACGTTTACTCATTTTTCCTTCTTCTGGCCAGGCAGTATGGGTGTCACAGGCTAAACTCAAGTGAAAATCTAACCGTTGAGGAAAGTATGGGGGCTATCATATCATGTACTCGATAATCATGTGGAACTCCTTTCTACAGCCTACTACAGTTCTGAAGAGGAACTAAGGCAAGGGTTCAACAAAATATTCCAAATCCATGAGGATTATACTAGTAAAAGTTTAAATCACAAGACTTTTGCTGCTTTTACTAGCTCTTTGTTGCCAAGGGGAGTTAGGTTGTTCTTAAACTTTAGCTTACAGAGAGAGGATTATGGTTCTTATAACCCTTGCTACTCATTACAGGATGAAACTCACCAACACCAATGTCTCCTGTACAATTCATATAATGCATTTCATATGAGCTTATGCCTTTAAGCCTGTTGATTTTGCAGAAATAACATACATTTGACATTTAAAATTTTAACTTACATTTAGCTCCATGGAGCTTCGATCCTTGTTTCCATTCTGCAGGGTGTCTTTCACTGAAAAAATATCAGTCTTCTCCTTTACGGTCCTTCATAAGAACCACGAAATAGCCTGAGAGGATATAATCTGGTTTTATATCCATATTTGCAACTAGAGAAAGTAAAACAACAAACAAACGAAAAATTACTACATAAAGTACTTGGGGAAAAATAGTCACCCGATCTCTGCTACTGACATGCAAGCTATTTAACACAATTGCAAGGCAGAGCAGGAACTCTTAGAAGGTGACAAATTAAGAGTTTTTTAATTGCGTTTAAATTCAATAATATTTTCCAAAGAAACCAAAAATAGACTTCATGTGCTAGCCTCAGTGGCAGTTATCCAAGTTTAAAATCAAAGATTAACATATGAAAATACATCATATCAAGGGATAACTGTGTCATTTTAAACACGATTATTTCCAGCCTGCATTTCAACCTTATGTAATGCAAGTTACTCACTAACTGATTAATCTTTAAGACCCAATTCCAGTTTTAGCTCTGAGACAGACATTTCTGAAGACATTTTCTTAAGTTATTAAGGTAAATATGATGTATGGCATTAATTTAACAAGACATGGAATTATTTTAGGCATGAAGAAAATGAAAGTCAATTTCCATGTGTATCAAAAATGCATGCAGGTTAAACCTTGCACAAAACTCACCTTGGAGAAGGTTGAAAATTAGTTATTCAGCTGATCTGGGAATATGAAATGAGACTTTGGTCAATCATCAGAATCCTTTCCTGAAAAATCTACAGATATAAGGAAAGTAAAACCCTCTAAACGTTCTCAAAGCACAGGTATCATTTCTATAGAAAGATTTAGTTGTGTGACATCTTAATATTCACAGTTATTTAGTGAATCTGCAATTAATCCTGCATATCAAAGTGGAATGTATCTGTAAGGAATTTATTTTGATCTGTGATAAGCATATACCACATAGATTTGGGATACTGGTGGTAATTACTCTTCACACAACACTTCACATATTTTTATTTATCTTTTAGTTTACTTTAAAAGTCTGTCTCTAAGCCTGGCCCTTCTTTGGAAATTCTAAAATCTCAACACAGCAATTTAATTTAACTTACAGTTAAATAGTACTTCTACTGCTCTACAGATGCAGAACACATCTCAGATAAAGATAATATTTTAGAGTTTACTAGCAAATGCAACAAAGTTGTAACTAAGCATCTTTTAATACTCTGTGTTCATTTTCTTGCAATAAACAAGTGAAAATATTGCTTTTTATGCCTGTTTTCTGCCCAAGGACTGCAAAACTACTTTGCACCTGTAAATCTAATAAAAATTTGACAAAAATGAGATAAAATAATGCAAAATAAACTTGTGCACTGAGTCAAATGGAGAAATATATTGATACAGACTGTTGACAAAAGTTAGATGTTAGACTACATTTTATTTAATACACAGATTTGCACTGTGCATTAGTTTTTTATAATTAACAATCCTCTATTTGCATACTGATTGGTTCCTGCACTCTCATCCTCCACTGCACCAGGAGAACAAATACTTGCACACTTGCCCTTTGAAACATGAAAACATTTAAGATATACTTAAGAACTAGGGCACCTCCTTTCATTCCTCTCCTTCTACCACAGTTATCTTTGGGTTACTGAAAACAACTCCTTGTTTCCTAGTCCATATGTGTTGTTTTGCAGAGAAGAGTCAGTGGACTATTCTGGCATAAGAAACTCAGAGCAGCGGAATGGCCACAGGACCATTCATATTCTTGATGAGTTTCAGATTAAAAGGTTGCTAAACCATTGTTAGTCCTGATTTCTACGCTCTTTTGCTTGACCCATTTGCCAGTTTTGCTTGTGGTCTTCAGTAGGACGAGGAAGGATTTGCAATATGTCAGATTAGTACAACTCTACACCCATATCTCATCAGAAACAGCTAAAATCCTCATCTTGAGGAATTTCTAATGCACTTATTAGTGAAGCTTTTAATTATTTAAAAAAAAAAGAGAGAAAGGCGGTTTTTGGTATAACTAGTAACAGACTAAATGATCAAATACAGTAACATGGTGGTAGACTTCTGGTAAATCCAACGACAGCTTCAAAGTTAATCTTCAAAGCAAAACCAGATAAAATTCTTGCATTGATACGCTGATTCAAAAAGGGGTATTACACACATACTTGCTTACGCATATACTGTTACAAATCATTCACACATGAAACTATTCTTATTCTAGAAAAGAATGCCTGATTAATATAATGAACTTTCAAAGTAGCTTAAATTTAACACAGTCTGGTGACATGAATATTGATAAAGAACTAGTATCTTTAGTAGTAATGTGTTATAATGTGTTTCATATATGCATCCTATCAAAGTTCATACTAATTCATAAATTTAAACAAACTCTTATACAGTTGTAACTTAATTAATGTCCAAGGAGAAAGAAGTAACAGTAACCAAAGGATGAATCTACATTAGGCATTAGTGCCCTGCAATGAAACCACTGCTGGATGGCCCTTCTCCATGTATGGCACATTCATGTACTTCTAGAAATGCAAAATCTAAATCTTGGGCATCTACTGAAATGTCAAGTTGTTCTCAGTACAGATATCTCAGAAAGCCCTGATGAAAATTCATATAATCTCTCAGTAAGACCTTCCTAATTTACACCTTTTTAAAGTGGCTGTGCTGCTCACTGTATTTATTGTGTGTAGAATTTAGTTCAGTTTAGAAATCAAGTCATATTTTTTACATGCGTTTTGTCAAACTGACACACACAGATACACGTCATTACCCACATAGTAGTAAGTTTATTCTGCTTGCAGGGGGGTCACAAAAAAACCCAGTTGTTGCTATATGCAAATTGCAGTATTATTTGGCAGATCATCCTATAAAGAGCCCAGTATGTATCATGACTAAGTTACACAACTTCAGCATTTAGTATGAAGATGAGTGATCAGTCTTGTCTGGAAACTTGCAGGAATGAACTTAAAACCTTGCTGAAAGAAGATTCATTCAAAGATCTATAAAAACCACCACTACCATCAACAACAAAATCCCTCATTTTCTAATCTCCTCTTTCCGGAGCGTTCTCAGCTATGTGATCCCAAAGACAACAAGATGATATAAATCTCAGAAAAAAAACCAGAATATGGTCAGTGCCAGTATACATGTAATCACGTACATTAACATAAAAGGCTTTCTACCTGTAAGTACAATATATTCAACAGCATATGGGAAGGAAAACAATATCTTAATGAATACTTTGTTTCACTTCTATTTATTATATAGGTTATTCAGGACATCACTGGATGCTAAAACTAAACTCCACATAACCAAAAAAGTGACATTCCCATTGGTTTCTCTAGGAATTTATCAAGTTACATGTCCACACATACAGAATTCAATGTAAAATGGTAATCTCAAGTATGATGTGTAGTGAATTAAGAGCTGTAAATTCCTAGTTCCCAATCTTGTACATAAATATACTGTTTAATGTGAAATCACTTTCCAAATTTAATATAGAACCTCTGAAAAGTGCTTGTTTTTGCACAGTTTTTCAAACCTTCTATACCAATGGCAAGTAAACCACTCTCAGAAAGAGTTTCCAGTAAGTGGTATCAAGTGGGCCCAAAATACCCATTGACCCTGAAAGCAAGAAAATGGAAACATTCACTTCAAACGATGTAATTTGTGTTCTCCAATAGTGTCAGAGTGAATAGCATCCAGCTAATCTGTGAAACTCTCAAACCATTATAATTTACCCTATGAAACAGCTTCGTTGTCAGATGAAGAATCTGCGATACTGGAGGAGCGCTGTATACTCAGCTTTTATACAACTGTCAAGAGATTTCTGAAATGCTCTCAGGAATGTAAGCTCCACAGAAATTCTCAGGGTAAAGACATAGCTTATACTGTTTGCACAGATCACAACAATAAGAAAACACTTCCAGAAAGTGAATGACAGCAAGTTGAGAACAAGTGTTTAAAAATTAATAAAAGTCTTTAGAATTCCTTAATATGAGGTTACTCAAAAGACTTAGCTAGGCCAGAAAATCAAGGGCTGGTCAATAATTTATATTTTACATTACCAAAATAAAATTTATAAAACTAATGGGTCAAAACAAGTAAATTAAAAACCACTGTCCCTTAGGACTGATAGGTACTGAAAACCTCTTACATAAAAATGGAAGCAATCTTATTGCTTGCAGACAAGAGTGGTATATAAAAAAAAGGCCACAAACACTAACTACCACTAACAGTCCTGTAACGTAACCCTTCTTCCACCTCTCAAAGGGGTATTGAGTATATCACTATGCTAGCAGATACATACTTCTTGTAATTTCCAACCTAGGTATGAATGTTTGAAAGTGAATTACTTCATGTTATACTGCAAACTAGACTTTTGCCTAAACATGAGCACATGCACACAAAGACCCCTCTCATCCCTCCTGCCTCCTAATAGTAATCAATTTATAGGATGCAAACATATTAGCATGCAAACACTTCTCCCACCCTAAATAAGCCTGTTTTTCATCTTTTCTCATAGAATCAGCTCTCCGTTTCCTTGAAAGCAGTTGCAGCTCAACGTTCCCCTCCACACACACAGTTGTTCCAGCTGGAATGAGTTGTCTTGTATGCAGAAGATCAGACTGTACACAGTATCTCAGAAAAGGTCTCACAGTCCTTGCACGATGAAATGAATACGTCTCCCACTTTACAGAAATACCTCATGATAGAAATGTCCCTTTTTTGTTTTCCTGATTCATCAGTTACAACCATATTCTCTTCCCAATGGATATGGTTTTGCAGCATTACTCTGGCACGTCAGGGAATACGCAGACCACATTTCACAGCCAGATATCTGTGTGGAATCAAAAGTATATCAATGGTATTGTCAACTGCAAGCAATACGTGAAAAACCATAACAGTGATGAGAACATAATTCCACCATCTATCTACAAACGTGACTGAAACTAGCAAACTATAGATGTCTCTGGGAACCATTCAAAATATTTTGAGACAACATCTTAAACTTCTTCAACAAAAACATCTTATCTGATCTCAGGTCAAATTCTTCAGACTTCTAGCAGACACTATTAATGCAAAATTATGACCATGAATATCTCTATTTGAAAAAAACCCAACTATACCATTTTTACTAAAACAGTATACAGTAAAGTCAAAAATTATAACATATCTAAACTAATGACAGACCAGAGATTCAACTCAGTTTAAGGTAATTCCAGTTGGTTACCTTATGAAATTTCCTAAACCATGCAACTGAGGGTGCTCCAGATAAAGTCACTGCTAAGGAATGAAAATACTATCACACTTTTGAAAGTCATTTACAACCAAAGTGGCCTGGTAATAATCCATGTGACATCCATCACCTGTGCTTGAAAGAAATTTAACTGTTGGTATTACACAGAGTATATACTATTGGTGACTGAGAAATCATTCTTGTCTATAGAGGAAACCACAGTGTACAAAGAATTCTACTGAAATATACTGAAAATATTTGTTCTTTAATTTTGGCCTATGTAGCAGCTGTTATGATCATTTAATCATATTAATGAAGAGATTCATTCTAGTTTATCAGTTAGCTTTCTTTTCATACTAACCATTTTATTATTTTAGGTTCTATTGTGTTAGAGTTATATCATTTGTAGAATTAGTTACTCTTTCAAAAGAGCAAAAGCTATATTACTATTATTGAAGATTCTGGCTTACAGGATGAGTGGTACAAAGAATATTTGATCAGAGAGCATGTAAGGAAAGAAAGTGAAAGAATATTTTATCTGGCTGCATATAAGGAAAAGAGGTGAATTTTGAATGAAAACACAGATAATAAGAAAGGCTCGGAGAGAAACAAGATTTGAATTCTTCACACTAGTAAGCAATACAAACTGTGAAGTAAGCAGTTAGTACACGGCCCAGACACAGAGCCATAACATCACACTGGGTCATAAAGTCCAGACTGTTCTTATCAGGGAGACACGTCCATTTCATAAAATTTCAAAATCCACTTAAATTCTGATGGCTCCTTTGTGAATAGAGGGAATGTATAAATTTTGTGACATAGTTGAAGATGTTAAACTACGCTGGTCCTGTCTATATATTTTAAATATTTCTTTTCATCGTTGTGCACTCCTAGAACACAGTGCTGCTCACAGACATCTTACTTTTTTTTTATGAAGCACTTTGTTTATGCCATCGTTTCTCATTTTGTCCAGTGTAGAGCTGGCCAGTACGCTGGAGCAATCATTTCTCATACATGAATGGGAATGAGAAACTCTGTTCCACTCATGTAGTATTGCACCTTGCTAAATAATGGTGCCTCTTCTTCAGGTATCAATATAACAGCAGTCACAAATGTGCCTCAACTATCTTAAGATGCCTTGAATACACATAATAAATACTTGCAGTAAGTCCAAGTGGAGAAGAAATACAAAATATAACATAATATGAAGTGCATGCTTGCAATTTGAGCTTGAGATAGATATATTGTGAATGCCAGTAAAGCTTTCAGATATTTAGGTAGTGTTATCTCAGTCTTCTACAGCCATAAAATGGAGTAACAGCAAAGTATAGCAAACATTTATTTATTTGTGGAGAACTACAGGAAGCAGTTTTTCAGCCTGCATTTTCCCAGTATGTAAAAGCACCCCTTGTCTTACATTAGAACAGTTGGAGAGAACTGAAGAGAATTCACTGACAAATTCTCAAAAAATTAGCAAGTTAACTTTCAAACCAACTCTTAATATTTTCATAGTAAAACAGTGATACTTCATGCACGGTGAAGCACTGGGGATGCACAGAGGACAAAATACTTCATTGTAGGATATTTCTTGTGACATAAACACCTTCAGACTCAGATCACATCTGTTTCCTGCTTCTACAGCAGTTAGAACAATGAGATGCCAGTTACCAGGGATCCTAAATGTTCTGTGGAAAACATGGGATGCAGGTCACATAAAGCTGCTGTTCGGTATGTGGTTATTTCCAACATTTTGACTATTTTATTGTTTTTTCCAAGTCAGAAAAGAAATGCAAACTCCCTGAATTAATTCCAGCTTGAGAATTCTAAATAATCTTCATTTAGCAGAAATTAATTAAGAAATGACAGGTAAATACGCTATGTAGATAAATATCATTCTGTAATGTTACCATTAAATGCTTATGACATTGTTTGCTTTAAATGGTAAAATATTATCCACTGTGTATCCAATTAAAAATGAAATGTAAAAACATGGCAGCCTTTAAAAGCAAAACCAAAGGTTGAAACCATGTTTCCCACATGAAAATAACTTAAAACATAAAATTCCTGCAGAAGTTTTAAACTTTGAGCAAATCCATTTTCTAATGGAAAAAACTACTGCACAGCTTTAAAACATCATTTCTAATGGTATGTATCCGTACTGAAGAGTTTTGTATCAGCATAGAAGACATCTCTGTTTCCAGTTTGAGACAACTAGACTACAATGAACTTAAAACCTGTAGTTTGGAACTTCTTCACCAGAATCTAAAACTACCAGAAAATATTTATTCTTCTTCAATAATAAATTAAAAGAAAGTATTAAGCAATGCATTTCAGACAAGCTAAACATAGCAGAGAGAGAGCTAATTTAGAAAATTACACTTACACATTATCTGTCTTCTTGTCAAATGTACTTCCTTCAAAACTTCTTGAAAACATACTACTTCATGCATCGTTTCACTGTATGTAACATTATAAATGACACTACCTCACTGTGGAAATGATTGCAATAGTGTCTGCTTTTAGTTTTGATAAAGAAATAATAAAAGAATTCATGAGGTTTTGGCCAAAACATTATTTCATTCAAGGATATGAGATACAACAGACCTTAAGCAATGTTATGTCTACTGTGACTTGTCCTTGGCAAAATAGTAAGACTTTTTTTTAAAAAAAAAATTACTCTTTCTTCCTATCAAAGGAATAAGAACGTTCTTCTGTAATGTCCAAAGAAATTCTGCTCAGTAGGTTGAAAAAAAAAAAAAGCCCTGCATGAATAAGTATGAATTCTAAGGTAAAGTCTTTGTCACTGTAAGGTTTCAATTCAAGTTTTTAAACTTCAGTAAGACTTTTATGACATCTACATCTTACAGCTGTATTTTCAGTAGTCCCATTGAGTGTCATTGGAGGACATGCAGGTCTACAGCTGGGGCCTATGGTAGTGTCACCATACTCCACTACCAGACTTAGAAGCTGCAATACACGGAATTTTGGTCTCTCATGTTGTTATGGAGGGCTCACCGGCATGGATCTTAATGTACTGATGGAAGTGAAAATTGATAGATGTGTGCTTGCATACAAAGGCCACACTAAGCACAATTGAAAGCTGACTACACAGTTTGACATAACGTGATTCAGAGTTATCTTCAAACTTTGAAAGTAGAGGGACTGGGCAAAAATACTCTCCTGGCCCATTCTTGTCCCATCTAACATTTTCCCACCATGCTTAAAAGTTTCCAGGAGACAAAAAATTAAAAGTATGTATTTGTTAATCTATGTCAAAAAGGCATTTCCTTTCTGTAGAAAAAGACTTGCTTCTCCACTTCTGAGTATCTATTTCATTATTCTCCCAAGATTGCCTTCAATACCCCAGACGAAAGGAGAAAAATCCACCTTCCTAATTTAGCTGTTTTTATATTTCTTTTCCATATAATGGGTTTTCTTTTAAAATAACAAGTCAATGATCTTGTGATTAAGCCTTGTCATCTCTTTTTGTGTCATTAATGTAAAGAACACCCTCAAGTCAGTCAGATTCAGTTTCCTGTTCTCTTGCCTGGATACATAACCTCTTTGAACACGTGAGAGTGATTTTTTGCTTATAGAAAAAAATTCCTTTTCTACATTCTTCCAGAATTGCTGACATCACTTACAATAAGTAATGCTATTATTAATACCCTGAGAGGTACTAATGTTTTGAATATGGATGATATGGAAGGAAAGACCTAAGTGACACTGGAATCATAATATTACTAATGGAAAGTCAGTCTTAAGTAGTTATTCTGTATTCCATTTTCCTCCCATCTTATATACATATTATTGCTACTTTCCTCAGAATGAATAAAGAGCTTTTTATTTCTAATAGATTGATTTTTTTCCAAGCAAAATAAAGTGAATCAAAGCAAATAGACGACTACATTTTAATGAATGTATATGGGCTAATGTACATGTTTAAAGCAATGTATCTGGGAAAATGTTCATATTATTTAGGCTCTGTACATAGAGGCCCACAAAATCTTTAGTCAAGCTCCCAAGACTAATCCACGATCTATTTGTTACAGACAACTCCTGTTCCGAGAGATTGCTAAATCCATATTTGGGTCCAAGTTTTGCTTTTGTGTTATTTATAATCTAGATTGATATTTGGTTGTGGAGAAAATATAGACACTTCATCATTTTTCAAAAGCTAAGTGCTATTGACCATTATACAGCCCAGAGCACACGACTTTAGGAATTTTCATTGCATGTATTTTCTTCAGAACACGATAATCTAACTCTTAATTAAAAATTACTTGGGTTTACCACCTCTTCATATTCTGCCCACATCCCTTCCTTCTTTGACTAAGATTTACAGAGGAGCATAAAAATATGGGAATGACTTTAAAGAATAGATGTGCCACTGTTGTGGAAAATGTGATGGGAATAATATTTACCTTCTGTGTTTCTTCACTTGTTTAGGTTAAATCTAGTGCATTTTTAGGAGCAGACTTTTAAAACAGAAATACTTTTTATAGAGTTCCTGTCACTTCAGAGGTGTGCCTCGCTGGACCTAATTCATCAAAGAGATTTTAAAATCTAATCAAATGAAACTAAATAATCTCACTCCTTAGGGACATGTGGTAGTAAATGAAATACTTAACAATGAAATAAAGAGATAATAGCAGTCACAGGACTACATTATTCTTACACACATATGTATATAGCATACAGAAAAAAATGCCTTGCACAGTATGAATTGTAAATTACATTGTCAATAGATTAGCTAAACCGACCAATAAAACAATATTACCTCATTATCCTCATTTTAGAAATGGCCAAAAAAAATCCTTTTGATGGGAAGGAAATGTGTTTTAAAACACATAATTCATAATGCACTTATATTGTGATGTAGGGGAAAAAAAAGTAAAGTCTGTATAATAGAAAAAGTAGATAGGGCAGTGAGCTGTAAAAATGATACCGAAAATAACGTCTTAAAAAGTAGTATCCTTTGTTCCCTTCCAAGGGTTACCAGAAACCTCACAGAGATCAATGAGAGTACTTCAGAAGGCATAAGCTGTTTACAAGTGATGACAATTTCAGCAGTTTGATACATGTAACAGCAGGAAACAGCACCTGCAAGCATT
This sequence comes from Mesitornis unicolor, assembly GCF_000695765.1. Classification (NCBI taxonomy): domain Eukaryota; kingdom Metazoa; phylum Chordata; class Aves; order Mesitornithiformes; family Mesitornithidae; genus Mesitornis; species Mesitornis unicolor. The sequence continues at coordinate 4,475 of NW_010193842.1, read as the reverse complement.
CAGTGGCAATATGATAACTACAAACAATTTGAATTTAATATACAATAATGGATTAATGTCAGCATCTCACAGCACAGTGCACATAAAAATGTTAATGTCAGGATGAATGCAGTTCCAGAAACTGCTGACATTTGGAAAACAACTGTTTGACACTTGAACCCTTAGGTTAGTTTTACAATTTATATGAGGTGCCCAGAGCTGATAAGCAGTTTATTAAAATGTATTTGTTATCATGAAACAAAGATTAAAACAAATTCTGCAGAAATTATAATTGAATTAAAACTTTAAATAGTCTTCTGTTGCAGAATCCAAGTGACTCACATGTAAATTACCTGCTTTAAAACAAAATCAAGTAATAACTATCTGCAATTTGCAAGGAAGGACATTATGACCAGGCACCAGGAATATTTTACAAGAGCAGCCCCTTGACCTTTGGACTTTTCTGTCATTTACCAGATGGGTTGTGATTTAACCTTAGTGTGACAGCAATAGAACTGGGCCAATAAGGAGTAAAAAGTTATAGTTACGTACGGTGGACCAAAATTAGCAGAAAGCACTCATAACTAACAGAATAACCATCTTGTTCAGCCAGCAGGAGCACAAGCAGATACATTTCAATGGTTTCTCTTTTTATCCTTTTTCTCTAAAGGCTACACAAAACAATCATATGTTTGAAGTTAAATGACTTTTAATTATGATCGCTTGTTTTACTGATAGAGATATACTCTCTCATTTGGCTGATTTTTTAGAAATTTTCATTCATTATTTTATTACTATTGGTCCCTTAAGATTATCATATTGAATTTTCCTAGTCTCTGAGGTAATGAATATCGTAATTAAATCTTAGTTAAAGGTAGTTCACAGCCAAATGGTGCTCATTTCTTCCAAGCATCTGGTGGCCAATTCAACTTTTAGTTTGCTAGCTTTGATAATTCTTTGACCCTATCAAAGAACTTTTTAATGGAGCTCTTAGTGGCTACTTACATGAGAGGATAAGAAGCGGAGAACAAAACCGCAGATAAAGCCAGACACTAAAATTCTGATGGCTTTTACCACATCTGACTCTCCTCTCCTTCAGAATAATCACAAGGATATAGAACTGAAAACAGGTGGAGTTAACTAGAAAAGTCTGTTCATTGTCCCAGAGGGACTACAGTTAGCTCCTGTCCTTAATCCCAAGGAACTCAGTGGCGGTTTCATGTAAAGCGGAAGTCAGCCTTACCTGGCATATATATTCATGAAGTTAGAAAGCAAATCCCTAAATTTAGTGAAAGTCAGTCATGCAGATGCTGAGGAACAATTACCACATGAGAGCTGAACTTCTGTCATGCTGTGCAATTCTTTCAGGTGCCATGCAATCTAACTGCCATGACATCTTGAATAAGAACACATCAGTACAATAGCAGAAGGAACTAGAAGGGGCACAGATCGTTCCATAACATGGGACATGCAAGGAGATGTCTGGTAAGAGCTGCAATGGGGAAAGAGCGGATCTCCAGTCAACCCCAGAGACAAAGAAACAGGCCTGCGAGAGCCCTGTTGGAGGTTGTCACAGAGAACGATTGACTTAAAGTAAACAGAGTAAATGTCTAGAGGATTTTGAGACGAATGAAGGGAGGAGCTGCAGGGAAGAAGGATATAACAAGAGTCATAAGAAATGAATGAGCAGAAGATGCAGGCTTACTATGCTGGGGTTCACAGACTAAGGAGATAAATCAGAGTACCTGTCCTCACATCCAGTGTAGTCCTTTTCAGAGCCTGAACAGAGCTCAGTTTAAACTTTCTCCTGTTAGAA
>NW_010193842.1:0-2649 GCF_000695765.1 Mesitornis unicolor | reverse complement strand
GGAAAGAGTTCAATATTTCACCTCATTTACCTAGGAGTTTAATCAGAGGGACGCAGCATAATCTACTTTTCTACTGCGGCAGACAGCTTTGGATTATATTGCAAAATCTATGTGTGCACTCTCAGAAAACCAGAGCAGACTGACATTGTACTACACAAGTTCAAAAAATGACTGCACCTTGCACATGCCCAGAGGGACCATAACAGACAGGGAGGCAGAATGTGGTCCCATCTCCAAGATGATGTATGCAGACCATAGTTGCCTCCTGGCTGTCGTCTTTCAATTTAAGTAGCATAGTACAAACCAGATGTATAGCTCTGGCACCAATACCGTTTCCCATATCACAAGGTGAGGGTCACTTCTTTCAAGTTAGACATTAATTGTCTATTCATTATCTAAATACTCAGCATTGGGAGCTTGGAGTGATGTGCAGAACTGAGCACTCACAGCTTTCGGTAAGGTCAGGAAGAACTGCTTGGGAGTGGGGGACAAACTCTAAAAAGGTCTTAAATTTCTTAAATCTGAGCCAGAATTATTGGATATTTCTGACTTTATAACTCCTTAATCTGTAAGATGTAAATATCAGCTTATTGAATTACAGAGAGACGCTGACAAATGAGGGCTTTGACTCTCCATAATTGCAAACATTTATGAAAAGGTTAAATAAGTATATTTTAGGAATACACAATACAGCTGATTTAATTTTGGGTTCATGGAAGAAATTAGGGAATATCAAGATCAACCTCAGTCCTATGATTTCGTGACTCAAGATCTTATTCTAATGCTGACATATAAGGAGAAAAAATAAAAATGTGTGGGCAACCTTTCTCAATCTTTTGCTAATTTCTGACTGATGGACTTCATTATAAAAAAAAAAAAGTTATTCAGGACCTAAGGCTCTTCTTTAATAGGAAAGCATCATTATTTGACAAATACAAACTAGCAAATTGACAGTCATCCTGCATGCATAGATAGAAAAATACGTCTGTAGAGATGAATATTAAAAAACCCACATTTCCCTCCAAGTTATTTTAAAACACAAATTGCACATTTAGGTAGAATGTTTGTTGTCTTAACAATACCAAAATATCATATATGTAACTATACACAGAGCAATGCCTCCCAAGTGTAAGTAAACCATTTTCAAACAACGAGGACTCATGTGTTTCAATACACATAACTTTAAGCTCTTAGAATAAAACATTTGTGGTGTGGTTAGTCTCAGATAAAAATACTACAGTTAATAATTGTCTTATTAAGAATGCTCTTCAAATAAATACAGAAATACCAATAACATCCTCTTGCTGTCCCAGGCTATACATGAATTTTTACTTGGCGGTCATTACCTTATTCCTGCCTTACAAAGAACGTCATGCTGTTGTGACATTACAAACGTAAGGCTTACCCCTCTCTCTCTAAGGAAAGTGTATCTCCAGAAATGAACAATTCAATGGGTTGAACCATTACATTTTGTATTCTTGATAAAAGTATGCCTGTTTCCAAGATCTTATAAACAACAGACTAAAACAGTCCTCAGACAAGTAACAGCAAACAAGCCATTCTACCCGCGTGCTCCTGCTGCCACTGAAAGTACTTGCGGAAACTCAGCTCTGTAGCACCAGATAAATACCTGGAATGTTAAATTTGGGTTTGCTGGACAGTGAAAAACTTACAATCAACACAGTTTTTCAAAAATAAAGCTACTTCAACATTAAGTGGAAGCGTCTCCTACGCATCTATGTTTGCAGTGTTGTCAGAAAGGATCTGCTGAGGGGGGTTTATTTGCTTGGTCTGGGGGTTTTTTATCTTTATTTGAAGAAGCCTTTTGAGGTTCATTTTAAAGGTGTATAATGCATTACAGTTTCTCAGATACTCCATCTGAACACCAGTATCACCTATGTACAAACAAAACACATGGACTTCACTCATTTTCTCATCATTGGCTTTGCTATCCTTGTCTTTTTAGACTCCTAAATTGTCTTTAACAATGTGACATTGAGAAACATGAGTTAGTTAAATTATGTCCTCAAAAAAAAAAAAAAGCCCCTTTTGGAGAAGATATTCAAGTGGGACTTCCATAGTTTAAACAAATTAAGTTGAAGAAGCTGTGGTTTCCTGCCTTGGAAGAGTTACAGCACTGTCATTGAGGCAATTGCCACAAGCCCACAACTACCTTTCTAAAAAGATTAGCTGAATAGCAAATCGTGCTGTGTGCCCTCCACATCTGGCACTGCCTTATAATGGCACTGTACCAACACTTCTATTACATTTCATTACAGGCACAGAAAACTACACTATGTATATACATTATACTCTTTCATTACTTCCAGGTACTCTATCCACTTACAAGCATGTTTATCTACTAATAACTTCACTATTTTGGTAAGGACTAAACAATCATCAAATAATAAAGAGAGTGGCAAACAAAAAGTAGAGCTCTATTCATATAGAATCAGCCTACATTATTTGGAAAAAAAAAACAAACCCAAACAGCTAATTAAAGTAATATCTTATAGAAAACAGTCTATAGCAGCTGATGGCTTGTGGCAGCTTTTGGAACAAATCAGAACAAACTACTGGCCATGAAACACCTGGAAACTTTTTGAAAGGAGATACTTACTGGAGCTAAATCCAGTTGGCGACCAGTCA
>NW_010193841.1:22426-34474 GCF_000695765.1 Mesitornis unicolor | reverse complement strand
CCTGCCCCTTCTTCCAAGATTTGTAGGCTTTGCTAAACCTTAACAACTACTCTCCTCATGTGGCACAAGGGCATCTTCCACTCACTTCTCATCCTGCCAATTCACAACTTTAAAAAGGCCCTCAGAAGTCAAAGCTCCTGCCACCACTGCCAAACCTGGGCTGCAAGATGGAAAGCAGCCCTGTGATACGGCCAGAGAGCCTGGGAGAGTGGGATTGAGCACCTGGTCCTGCCAGAGCCTTCCTGTGTAAGCACAGCAATGATAACCCCAGGAGTGCTAACCCCACTCAGACTCTCACAACTTAGATCTTTATCTTTAGATTAAAATGTTTCTATCTTCAGCTCTTCTCAGCATCTCATTTATTCAAATTATTGGTTCTGAGGCAAACGCTCTCCTCCAGCCCCGCAACTGGTACAACCAGGCCCAAATTTTTGCTGCAGGACCTGGCTACTCTGTGGTAGAAACAGTAACAAAGGCTCTAGAGCTCCTCCTGTGAAATTGTGAGCCTGAAACAACTAGGTTTTATGGAATATTAGGGAGGTAGATTGCTAAACACTGTGTAGTTTGAGTTGCAAACTCAAAACCGAGTGTAAGCATTAATTATCTTTGATTACAAATACTAAAGATTAATTATCATTAATTAATTCTATCATCCTTGTTCAGCTGATGAGCAGGTAACTTGCTCTCTGCAAGTGGCCTCCTTGAAGTACAGCACCAAGTATGGAGAACACACAAACAAAACTAAGCTATTCAGAACATCCAAAACCACTCCACTGATCACTGTAAAACAGAACTAAAAACCTAAGGAGAGAACAGGTTAAACTAACCCCAGTACTACAACGGTCCTAAAAATAAAAAGCAATGTTTGCGTATTCTGATACATTCACACTGCAGTTCACGTCACACGGCCAGAGGAGTTAAAAGCTGTTCTGTCACCAACATGCAGAGTAAATTAAGATGCTAGTTCTCTTTCTAATGCACAGTCCACTGAGCATACAATTACATAAAAAAAGAAAATGAAAGCTCATGCAGTCAATCAGATTAAATTTGCACGGTTTGTAACATTATACAGAGCTTTCATTTTAAATGCTGATAAATATATAAACTTTTCTTTTTTAACCAAACCACATAATTCACCCTTAAAATCAGTCACATGCACAGCATGTATACACTGAGCATACGCCATCCTTCTCTAGCATTGCCAGACAAAAGATACATCACCAAAAATAGCTGCACAGCCTGCTAGAGCTGCTGCAGAGTGCCCTAGATACATTTAGGCCATGAAGACTGAGCAGCCTTGCTGCAGCAAATGGTTCAGCACTAACCTTCATAATAGGCCAGGGCTGAAAAGAGAGAGGAAGACAGATTTCCACTGTTGGTGTTAATTTTTAATAAACATGATTTAGCTGAGTTTAAAAGGGAGAGTCATCTGAAGGCTACTTCCACACAAAGCTAAAGTGCATGTGTACATACACAAAACAACAGAAAAAGGGTGTATTAAAATACTTGATACAGGTTTTCTATTAAAAGCTCAGGTAAAGAAAAAGGTGATTTTTTTTTAAAATAAATATTTTACAGAGTTGACATCACTACAGTACAGTCCCAAACTTTGATAGCTGTTTCTCCTATTCAGTTTCTCTTTTTTTTTTTTAAACGTGGTTTCTTCCTACTCTTCTCCTTCTGCAGAGATTAAGAAAAGCTGAGTTTATGTTTTTTTTCTAGATCAGGTAAAATACTATACGCTGGAAGAGCTAAACAAGTAAAGATCACTGTGCCAAGTGTTTAGAGGGATCAAAGATGGATCACAGCTCAGCATCCCAGACAAACTCCCTCAGATTCCTTGTCAAGCCTCAAACTAATTTGCAATTTATCTTTCTCCACCATCCTAACACTCCCTTCAGCAGGTTAGAGGCAGCACCTTGAACCAAAGGAGATGAGTGTTATAGCACTGCAATAACAAACACAAAGCACACTTAGCCATGATAAATTAGGTAACAGTAGGTAATGTAAGGTGTTAAGTGAACTAACAAGCTAGTAACATTCAAGAGTCATCTTCCTAAATTTCAGCCATTACCTTTCAGCACATTTTTGATGTACTGGAACAATGACAAGTGTACGTTTCTCAGTAAAATATTGAGTTTCAGCAGAGCTAATGCATTTTAATCTCTACAGTGGAGAAGACAGAGGTCTGTCTTTCTAATGCTATCCTACAAGTTACCTCTGAGGAAGAAAGCTCAGTCTGAGGAAGGAGATCATTGCCTGTATCAACTGACTGAGACAAAATGGATTTCCCCAGATTAGCAGAGGATTGCCCTACACTGTCAGGCAGGGCTTCACCTTTAGCCAATGAGCAGCAGAAAACCAAGAGCAATCTCCACCCACGCCCTGCACCCCTAACCAGCTTCACTATGCAGGTGGGCCTTGTCGCACTGCCTGGGAACAACCTGGCATTTCAAAAAAGCACACATAGCACCAGTGCATTCTTATCACTGAGGAATATGCCCCTTTATGTTTCCTCTGAGATCAATGCAATGGGGAGCAGAAGGGATGGAGACTTCTCTTTAGCCTTCTAAGACAGTCTTGGATTTCCACATGTTAAGCTTCAGCCCATCAGCCTTTCAAGCGTGTACATTAGCCTGCATCATCACAGTGCTTCTAAAATGAGTAACATGATAGCAGCACAGTATTTAGCAAGCAAGTTACTGTTACAGCTTGATGCTTAACTTTCTAGACTTATTTCTATGTTTCTAGACTTATTTATATGAAGGTACAGCACAGAAAGCTTAAAACAGGAAAAAAAAGAAAAGGAAATCATTCAGGTGGCATGCAAGATTTGGTGTTCCTGTCATTCTCCGTTTCTGACAAGGCTACTGTATGTCTAGGGGATCACATACATAAAAGCAGCAAGCTGTTTCTGCTCTAACCTGCCTTCACAAAGAGGGAAAGGGCTTGGGGACAAATGCAAGTGCCAGAAAACCAAAGAACCCCTGAAAAATTCAAGAATATACTATGCTGCCTATCCTAAGGATGAAAACTCAAGCAGGTTGGTACTGAATAATAATAGAAGTGCCTGAAAGGAGCATAATTCAGTCAGTGCTGTCAAACAGCAGTAGAAAACCAGTTCTGAGGGAAATTTCATTATCAGTTATATTCCCTGGACTACCTCTGCTTCACTGTGGCTTTGACCATGGTCAAGTAATACGACCCTAAATTTAAATATTAAAAGAGAAATCCACAGCAATGCTACAACAGTTTTTCCAAGTCTTGACAAAGACTTTCAGCCTGTCTCCTTTTAAAGGAACATAAAAGGATCTACAAATAGTATCTTAAAAAACACTGTAAATGCAGGAAACTGTTCATGTGAAGTTTTCATCAGATTTCAATCTGCTAGTACTAAATCAGAAGATACTGATATATGCACATATATACAGAGAGAGCACATGTGTTTTATATATATATATATATATATAAAACTTTGTATTTAGGAACTTGGACCCCCAGCCTCTGAGTCTAACATGCTCACATTTGTGAGAACTGTATAAACCTGTGGAATTAGTGGCAAACAAAAGTGTCACACTCTCCTTCGTGTCTGTAAGTGTCTCCATAATAAATTAGCCCATCAGTTATTTATCATACATGTACATAGTTATTCCATTTTTTCTCCCATTCTTTACATGTCAAAGCATAAATGGATATTTTTTTATTGCTTCCTTTTTGGTAACAAGAAGGCAATCACATTTCTGGGACTGAAAACTCTCCTGAAAAGGCACATGCTTCCATGGTAAGTTTCAATGTCCTCATGAAATTCTTCTAGTACATTAACAGAAAAAGCTCTTGAAAACCTGAACAAGTAGTTGCTTCCCCCTTGCCCCACCCCCAACAGTAATAACACAACCTAATCTATTTTCTGTAGAAGTCAATATTCACTGCGGCATGAAAATATGCAGAAATCAGGACTCCTTGACCATACTGCTGGTTTTGCTCCTGCCTCAGTGTCTGAGCTCTTTCCTTCCTTTATCCTATTCCATAAAATAAAGTTTATTTTTTGTTTCATAAAACAACCAACCAAACAAAAACCACCAGGCTTTGTGAATCTTAATGGATATTTTTTTCATGCTTTGGTAAAAGTCTCTTTTCCCTGTATCACACAAGCATGCAACCACATGCACAGGGCGATGCCCTTGCACTCAAGAGCAAGGTCCAAAGGGAATAATTAAAGAACAGCTTTAGTACTCTGAGAGCAGATCTCTCATGTTGTGAACACTCCCCAAACCCCAAAAACCATTTGCTGAAAACAGCCAAGTGTGATGGCTTAAGAACAGCAACTATGTAAAGATTGCTTCTGCCCTTTTTGAAAGTTTAATCACTTCCACGGCTGTCCTGGAACAACCTCTCTAAGGCAAAGTAAAGCCAGCAGAAAGACAACCAGGGAAATTGGCTGGCAGCTGACAGATACCAGAAGTGCTCCGCAGCTCCCATTCCAGGAAGAGGAACAACGCATCTTTCTTCCAGTCCTCATGAGCCAGTTGCCAGGAAAAAGGCCTGTGTATGATTCAGGTAGTCTGAGAAGTTTCATTAGATGCTGAAGAATGCTCTCTGTGTCCAACAGTGGGATCCAAATGTGCAGACTAATTTTTTTAACCCATAATTACACCGTTTTAATGAAGGAACTTGCTTCAACTATGCTGTTACATAATGGTACACATTTGGATTTCAGTTAGGCCTACATCCATAGAATTATCATTTTGATTAATAATATAGTTATGAGGGAATTCACTAGAGTCTGAGATTTGCTTCCCTCCTGCCCAGTGTGCTAGAGGAGCAGTGCATTTAAGAGAGTTATTCCACACATTTCTGTACCTAAGCAATGATGTCTGATACACTCTTCAGTAGGAGGCTGTTGGGAAAGTCACGGCTTTCACTGTTGAGCAAAAATAGGCAAGTTTCAGTTACGAGAAGTTAGCATTAAGCAGCAGTGTATGTAGGCTTCATTAATAAGAATGAAAACAAGGGCAGAATCCAGAAGCTTGAAGTGCCATAATTTGCAGTGGTGTTAATTAGAATTTTTTTTTTTTGGAGTATGAACTCCAAAACGATGGTAATAAGCAGGCTACAGCAGCTAAAATTGTTTTCACTAGGATGTTATTACTGGAAAGAAACGGGAACTTCAGCTAACAGGGGCAGGGCATTTTCCTTAGAGGATGCACACATTTTCCAAAATAGAGTTTTCATGTAATGTCACAAAATGCTATACATCTAACTGCTGTACAGTATTCATGGTATACATGTACCCTTTTGAACCACTATCCATCCACATTTGTTATAAGCACATCTAGATCTAGATGTGACTACACATCTATTCATCTTTTCTGCAAGAACTGTCAGGACTTGCACCTTGTATGCTGCTGATGCACCTTTCCTCCAAGATACTCCCTTTTCTCCTAGCAAACAAAATGCTGTGGAAAGAACAGTCTCTTCTGCATTTAGCTAAGCTGTGCGTTTGGTAGGTTTTTGAGGAAACAGCTCTGAACTAAGGAATTTGGTGAAGATTTAGAAAACAGAGCCCCACGATCAAACAGCAATTCTAGAACAGTGAACAGAGCCCAACCAACCATGCTGCAGTTTAGTATTTGATTCAGTAGCAAGAGTAGGCAGCTTCATTACTCCCCAAAGTGTTATTTCACGCAGTTAGTAAGCCACAGCCAAAGCCTAGTCTTAAAGCAGCAGCCTCTTTTGCACAAGTATATGCCCCAAAAAAGCCTCCCAAGCCTCCAAAGCTAGCCAATGTCTTTTGGGACCAGTTCACTATTAAGTAATTCAGACTTCAGAGACCACACATGAAAGAACTGAGTACACCACTTAACTTTTTTGTGATGCTATCTCCAAGGCACAGGGTAACTGCATCAGCGTAGTCACTCCTAGCTTTTGTGTTTGAAAGTGCTGACTTTATACATGCTGGATGACATTCACAATCAATAATTTTAACACCTCTCTCTCTCTCTTATTCATGATGCATTGTTTCCAATAAAATAAATGCAGCAGAATCTAACCCAGTGCCAGGTCTCCACAGCTTAAGCAGCACAGCATAACTGATAGTATGGCTGCAAAACAATCTAGACATTTACTGCCAGTAGCATAAGAACAAACTCAAGAAATCTGGACCTAGTCCAGCATATCGTCTCTCTGGTTCTTGTAAATGTAGCTTTCATCTTTGAGAGACTCTGAAGCACAAGAAAAGTCAGAAGGGCTAGACAGCACACAAATAGACACTACTCCAAGTAAGCAGACAGTGCAGTATTCTGGGAAGCCCAGTCAAGTAACCCTTTCAATAAATAAACCTAAAGTGTGAAAAAGCAAGATTTCAGGAATAAAAAAATACAATTAAAGTAGAAATATCTGCTTCTTCATAATGCCTTTCTTCCCTGCACCAGACACTCTTAACCCATTTTCCTATAGAGCCCTGTTCTCTTGAGCAGCAGGCTGGGTGCTTCAGGATTTTGCTTTAATTTTCCATACAAGCAATACCAGGCTGTGCAGCACCAGCGTTGCCTGCAGCCCTGCCAGCACAGCTCCACCATGACTGATGGAAGGGATGGTTCAGACCATTTTACAAGTGCCCTGCTCCAAACTCCCTTTCTGCAAGTTGCTCAGTAGCATAATAATTCCCCACTTCCCAAGAAAAGTGTTTGTTGGTTTTTTTTTAAAGTAATTACTCCACTGCAAAATTATAAAACTTTTTATAGTTCTACTATTTTGAGATACCACTGAATATGACAGCAGGATGTACAGAACCATCAATCATTGAGAAGATAAACAGATCTGGGATTCAAAGGCTGATGAAAAATTTGCACCAATTTCAAGGCAGCTTCAGGTACTACAGTTACATCTGTCCTTGGAAGCTGTCTCACTCTTTGAAATGGATATTGTATGCTTATTTCTTACAAGGAAGAATTAGACCACAAATTGTTTACTTGCAAAATGCAATTCAGTTCAATAAAGCCAGACAGATCCAGAACAGAGCAGTAAGTGCTTTCAGTCCATTACCAAGAGAAAAAGATATGTGCTCTAAGCCTGAAAACAAGAGGTCAAATTCACCATTTTTTCAATTTACTTTGCTTCAGAAGAATTACAACAGGGACAAAGTTGGCCCAGCCTTATTAACAGTTTTGTACAAGCCTTACCATGCATCTTCTTGCCAAACAGACTTCTTTAACATTCCCCACACATAGTAGTACTTCTTATAACAGACTTCAGTCTGTAATACCCATGAGTTAAAACTACATAGGACAAGATTACAGTTGTGCAAAACATGTGCAACTCTGAAAAGAACAAACCACCCAGTTGCAACTATCCTTGCAATATTTTAAATGCTTCAAGGTCAGTAATCACAGAATATTAGGAGTTGGAAGGGACCTTGAAAGATCATCCAGTCCAACCCCCCTGCCAGAGCAGGATCACCTAGACTAGGTCACACAGGAACGCGTCCAGGCGGGTTTTGAATGTCCCAAGTGAAGGAGACTCCACAACCTCACTGGGCAGCCTGTTCCGGTGCTCTGTCACTCTCACAGTAAAGAAGTTTTTCCTCATGTTCACATGGAACCTCCTATGCTCCAGCTTGCTCCCATTACCCCTTGTCCTATCATTTGACATCAGAGACATTGCCATTGTCCTCATACACTTTTTAAATTCTCAGTTTCAACTTCCGTTCAGAGAGTGCTTTTTTAAAAGACCTTTGGAAGAGCTTTTAAAGACTATCAGAAAGGAGTACACATGAAGCCCTTTAATAAGTGGGTTCCAATTGATACCATGGGACCTCTTTTCAGTTGTGACACCAGACAACTACAAAATTCAGCGTTCATTTATTTGTAGAGTTAACTACTGCAGGCAACAGCTTAGCAAGGTTTTTCCCCACTCTCCCTGAAGGAAAGTACTTGGCTTAACAGAGCAAGAACAGGATCTAGAATCACTATCTGCAAGCTTTGTGCTTCATTCTGCCAAAGCTTGTGATGCAATCTATGGTGTAAACTCTTCCTACACTCTTGCAAAAAGATCCCCATTTCCTCTACGGATAAGTGTTCCTACTTTGTTTACCTGGAGGTGGGGGAATGCCTTTGCAATACTTATTTTCTTTCTCAAATAATCAGATTTCAAGTATGGAAATATTTGTTAGTGATGTCTTGCAACACACCTCTATTATACTGAGGGTAAAGGATAGTATCCTGGCTTACATAAGGGCAGATGTAGGGAGAAAGGCTTTTCCGTGCCAATAAAGTCCACTTTCACCCTAAGCACTATACCACAGCACTGCTTTCTACTTTGCTACAGAGGCTGGAATTAGAAACATTGGTGCAGTAGCAATCCTTGCTTGTAGAAAGCTTTGGGGATCAGCTGACATTAAGACATCCCCCAAAAGGTACCCACAGACAGTGGGAACATTTACACAACCACCACTGATGAAAGAAGTTTAGCTCCTGAACATCATCAAAATCAAAAACCACACTATAACATGTTATAATGCCTTACCTGAGTAGGACAAGGAAAGGAAATACTTTAAAATTTGTGATCTGCTACTTGTGATTTCCTAGGTTGACTGGGCAGCATTGTAACTACAACATTTACCAAAGACTGTTTAAAAGACTGTAACAATTAATGTCTCTTCATCTCATCAAGTCCCTGAATAGGCAATCCAATGCAGTGGCAGCAGACCTGCTCAGCAAATCACCCTGGCAGGCAACCTTCATTGCCATCTGCTTGGCTACCAGCACTTCAGCACACACAGCTTTTGGCTCTACTGGCACAAGAAAAGCAGGGCTCAGTGGACCACAACCACCATGCTATGGAAGTGGCCCTTTAAAACAGCCTTACCCTGCAAGCATCAGTGCCCAAGCAGCTCTGAGCAGCTACAACCCATGCTGGCCCTCCCCAACCAGGTCACAGAGAGTACAGCACAGGGGAACTGCAGAAAAGGCCCCACTGCTGATTAACATAAGCTTCAATGCTCCACTTAGTCAGCAGTGACTCGTATCCAACACAAATTAACTTCGCTTTCAGCAGAAAGGCCCAATTAATCTTGAAGGCATGCAGGACACCGACATACCCCTTCTTATTTTCCTTATTTTATTTTCCCTCTTTAAATAGCAAAGCATAAAACATAATCCAGCATTGCACTACTTTACAGCAGCAAAAACTAAAGGTATTTGGAAGCTGGCTTCGGCACGTAGAAGCGCACGGCAGTGTGTTATGTAACAGGAAAGCCAGATCTCATCGGATTTTCCCATTTAAAAATCCAAGAGTGCAATAAAGAGTGAATGTTTAAGCATATGCAGGCAGTGATTTCACAAATACCTACAAGTGGCAAAGTCTTCTCAAAAGGTTTACAGGCAAAGCATTTTTTTGTTATTTTGTAGAAAACAATTGTGCAATTTATATATATATATATATATATATGTACACACACATACACACACCATAAACATATATACATGTTATACTACATATGAAACCCTTTTGGAGTATATAATTAATGATGTTTTAAAGAATATTCAAGCAAAAGGTCTATCAAATAGATTGGGACAGGAGAAAGGGAGAAAACACTGTGCAGAGAATGGGAAGTAATGTCACTGTTGCTCAGTCACAAGTAATTAGAGCTGCACTGACTGGCTGTTTTTCCAGAGTAATATTCAATAATCCCTACACAGCCTGAAATATTTCAGTCAGATGGGAAAGCTCTCATTATAATCACAATTATCAGGATGTCCCACAGAAACTTCCCCCCCCCCGAGAATGAAACAGATATTGTTCCTGTAAATGTTACTAGACATTATATTTGTCACCAGTTATTTTGTAAGTCACAAGAATTTTCGTGTGAAAAGGCAGTCTTTCCAATACAGGTCTAAGAAGGACTGTTAATCAGTAACCAGTCTCAGAAGATAGTTACTTTAAAACTAAACAAGCCTTTCTGAAGTGAAGAACATGCCTCTGTATTCATATTAAGTCTTCTCTTGACTTTCATGACTCTCACTCACTCCTAGCCTCCTATCTCTCTGTATTTTCACATTACTTCAGTCCACCAAAGTGAGCAGGTCAGGTTGGACATTCTGTGGCAGAAAATTGATTGAGAATAGGGAAGGGCAAAGGCTTTCAAAAATTTGTAAATGGATGCACCTGCACCCTCAAGAGACACTTGACAAAAGGTTTTGTAACCAAGGAGAAAAATTCAAATTTTTATATTGAATTAGAGCTGTTGGATCCTGCTTACTCCACAGAACATTCCATTTATTAGTATGCAGAAACTCTACCAGCCCACTTCAACTATGCTACAGCACCATTATAAGAAATACCTTGGCTCTCTGTAAGGACTGCTAAAACACATTACCAACATCACAAATACAAAAGAAAACTCTCTCATCAGGTTGCTCCCTCAGTTGTTTCTCTTTAAAGCTCTGTTAGCTTACATGGTTTCAAGAACCAGGTGTCTGCTTATGTGACTCACTGGTTGCAATGTGTCAGACCTCGCTTCTAAGAGACACATGGGCAAGCAAGAGTGAATGGTAACAAACAAATGAGGGCAACCTCTCTCACTGACAGAGACCTCCTAAAAGCTTTTGGTAACTTACCAGGTCAAGTTTACAAGGCCATATTGTTGTTCCCCCCTACTTAAAAAACCCAAACATGCACAAGTAGGTCAAAGACATCTTTAAGTACTTCTGCCTGAGAACTCCACTAAAAACTTCCACGTTTCATCAGCGGAACCTTCTTGCCTTCATTTATAGCAAAAAGCTACAGCCTCACTATCTGGGATCTTTTTGAAAACAAATCCTAGGACAAGTTTAAGAAAACTCCATAATCAAAACCTGGAGTGTAAAGAGAAAGACTGAAGAACAGCACTTTCTCAAAATTCAAGCTAAATATTCACTGAGTGATAAAGGGAACTGCTAGTAGAACCAAGACACACTGAACTCCTCTTTATAGTCAGGCAATAGCAGTCTGTTTGCAGCGCTCAGATGAGCACAGATCACCTCTGAAAACCTTGGGGTCACAAGCCAATTCAGAACTTCAACACACTGTAATCACGGACATTCTGTCTTCATTTCTCAAAAGAGGAAGATCAAGCCATCATGCTGTTACCTTAAATATTTCAGCCTTGAAATGCTGCTGATCACACAGATGCCACAAACAAGTGAAATCTGTGAGGATGGTGATTAAACAAAATTTTACCAGAAAGAAGGAGGCATCCATAAGCATCACCATGGTGTGAGCATCACAGTCTTCATTGTACTGATTTCCTATGCTCTGCGTCAGTTATTGACTAGAAAGATTTATATTAAACACAGTGCAGTGAAAAGCCAAGCTACCCTGCATACAATCTCTTCAGCGGCACTGAGCATCTGAGATGTGGTTTACAGCAGCAATCCAGGTAACTCACAGGGACAGCAAGGCTCAGAGAAACTCCCTGAACACAAATCAGTTGACAGCTGTGTTTCTTAAACATGAAAACAATCTGGTGAAGAAAAATCCTGGCACAAAAGTAAATAAACACATTATGAAATATTTCAGAAAAAAGCAGATTGTGAGTGTAAGAATGCACTGAAATGCTGATAACCCAGGCACAATGACAGGCACAAGCTGCTTGGTCTGCAGCCTGGTTTTATTGCCAATACCTCACTCAGCAGCTGGTTGTTGCTGTCCTTTTCTGGTCTACAGATGGCAACTACCATCTGCTTTTTCTTTACCACTTTACCCTCTTATTTTGCAGTTCAGACTGCAACTAAACACAGCAATTTAACGTAGCTAGATAGCTGGAGAAGGTTGCTTCTGGATTTTCTGTTTGGTTGGTTGTTTTTTTTTTAAAACACAAACTACTTTTTCTTCCTTTGCTGCAGGAAAGGAGAGTGAGATAAACATGTTTTGTTTTGTTTTTCCTAGTGAAAGGGAACACACAAAATGTGAAAATAGCATTGTCTAGAGTTTGTGTGGACTGCGCATCCAAGAAGGGGTGCACATTCCTCAATGAAACAGCTGTTATAATTAAGAGGCAACAACAGGCAA
>NW_010193841.1:0-22395 GCF_000695765.1 Mesitornis unicolor | reverse complement strand
TTCAGCAGTTTGTTTTCCACCATACTGCCACTCAGAAGTATAAACAAGTGCAAACAACACTGACAGCACATCTGTCTTCAGAAACAGCTCAGACACATTTGATGTCATTCATGGTGTTTAGCATACAAGCCAAAATTTAGTACTGTAATAGTCATTGGTGCATTAGTCAGCATGCAGGCAATGAGGAAACAGACTCTGAAAAAGAAAAAAAAAAAAAGCTAGAACTGGCTGTGTAAAAGGATGAGTTATGTGAAGGGTGGGTAACTGGATAAACCTGCATTTCCAAAACAGCTTTCTGAAGAGCTCTCTGAAGCAGAATTGAGAAACAAGATAGCTTTGTACACTAAGATACAACAGTATGAATCAAATTCTGTCAGCACTTCTATAATAAACATTGCCTGTGCGGGAATTCAAAATGAAGCTGAAAATTATCTGTAATTCAAGAATGCAAAACACCCAAGCCTCTTCAGCATACTTAACAGTATGTTTTAGGATGTTATCAGATTTTAGGTCCAGGATCTTTCACTGGACTTCCAACTACTCAGACTGCCTCCAAGACATCAGCACTACGATCGTATTCCCATCAATTAAATTAGAATTCAGGCATGCTGAAGAAATCACAGAATCATAGAATGGTTTTATCTTGGAAGGGACCTTAAAGATCATCTGGTCCAACCACCTTGCCATGGGCAGGGACACCTCCCACTAGAACAGGTTGCCCAAAGCCCTGTCCAACCTGGCCTTGAACAATTCCAGGGAGGGGGCATCCACAGCTTCTTTGGGCAACCTGTGCCAGTGTCTCACCACCCTTACAGTAAAGAACTTTTTCTTAATGTCTAATCTAATTCACCCCATTCCAGTTTAAAGCCATTCCTCCTCATCCTATCACTACATGGTCCTGTAAAAAGTCCCTCCCCAGCTTTCTTGTAGGCCCCCTTAAGTTACTTTTGAAATGTTACTTTTGAAAGTGTGTTACCTTCCTCACTCCATTCCTCCCAGCACACAGACAACAACAATTCTTCTTAATGTTTTCTGTGTCATCCACTATCCTCAGATCCTTCAGGAGCCATCCCCGTTCCTGACAAGGAAAGAGAGGACATTTCTAGCACAGCATACCATGCAACAAGAGGTGGCTATGGAACTAGGCTCCAGCAAGACTCTTCTGAAGACAAAACTCCACCAGCCAGAGTATTTCCTGGCTGCAGGGTTGTGCAGTGGCATCAGTCTCATTAAACAACCCTCCAATGCTAAACAAAAACACCAGCAGCAGACCGCAGAAGCAATCTGTGAGCAGTTGTACCTGGCACGCCAGATTATAGAAGATCAGTTGTTTCTATGTCTGCTTCCAAGGTAAGAGGAAGACCCAGAAGAGAGTAGACTGTGAAAAATCAACCTCCATGTGAAGGACCAGGCCAGTTATTAAGCGTGACTGAAGGTACAGACTGTAGTGGTGTTCAACAAGAGAAATAAAGACTGAAGAGCAGGTGGCCAGCAAGCAAACTACAAATTCAGTCTGTAAGTACATTGAGTCCCTTCTGGGACTTCCAGTACCTTGAGTATTTATTTATCCTAGGTTGTTGAGATTTTGGGGCAACTCAACTTCTAAGCAAACTGACTCCTCACCTCCTCTTCCAAGGTGACTGTAAATCTGGCCTCCAACACACACTACTGAAAACAACTTACTGAGATGAAGGACCAATTGTAAATCCACAGCTATGATTACTAACAGGAAACTCCTGTTTTCTCTGAAGACAGCTGTACAGCCACTAGAACCAGAAAAGGTAGAGTGCTTCAGCTAACTAAATTTTTATTCTTAAGTAAAGGATGTCAACTGGAAGATTTCTATTATTTGGAATTTCTGCTATTTTCCACATTTTGTTTCCCACCAGTCTCAGCAAATACCTGTGCTTGATTCTCTCAAACTCTTGATTCCATGTCCAGTTTCCTTTTGTTGACATCTACACAGATAAACTCAATAAATTAGACAGGAACTCAAATCTACAGAAGCATAGCTAATCCCTGTGAAAAACTGTGTTGCCTCTACAGCACTATAGAGCAAAACTAAGTTTAAACAGATCTAAAACAACTAGAAGATAATCTATTTGCCTAGCAGTAATAAAACGGAACAAAACCCTTCAATGGACTTAATCTGGCAAACAGAGAGAATCTTGTACCACTATCCCATTGACACTACAAAAGGTATTATTCTAGTTCAAAACAACTCAACAGTTCCTCAGCGCAAACACACACACAGAGCAGCTACAAGTCTGTGTCAGTACCCACATAGCAGCTTAGCTTTCCACCAGCACAGCCTGCCCCAAACCCCTCGTCTCTCCCTCTAGCATAGGGACACAAATTCTATTTTCTGGAGAGAACTGCATCCAGGTTGAGCTGCAGCGACCCAACTACTTGGAACTCTGCTTATTCCAGCCAGTATCAGGAAGTCAATCATTTGAAGGAGAAAGTGAAGCTGACATTCAAGTATTTATCCTCTGAGGCTGCCAGTGTAGAAACTTTAAACCATCTGCATGCTATCCCTAGTCATTCCTATCTTGAGCTTGACTAAGCAGTTACGCCACATCTATACATTCAGATTGCTAAGATGGGGTTTGGGACAATTTGGGTATTCAGTGGCTGCCACAGATGGGAGTTTTGCATGGAATTTGATAAACTCCACTCCTCAGAAAAAAATACTTTGCTTCAAGCAACAACATGCAAAAGCTCAAGTTTTAGAGTAATTTAATTTCTAATTTAATTTCTGATGTTTCATCTGCATTTTTTTTTCCTTATTAAACATTGCCCATAGCTTCCCTCACCTTCATTATACAGATCTGACCTACAGACATCAGCATCTATTCATACCATTCAACTCAAAGCAGGTAATACTCATATGTATGAGCTTCACTTAGTGTTTGGCTGCAAAAAGAGTGCACTGTGAGATACACCTTCAGGGAGTGATGGTAGTCCATTAAAATAGAGCAAATTGCACAAATCATTGTGGCATTTGTTCTCCTGGAACATTACTCTTGTGGCCCAAGGTTGGGTAGACTGGATTAAGTAATTTCTTAAAGTGGCTTAAAAAAACCAACAACCCACAAATCACTTCTGTTAACACTACAAAACTCTTTCAAGATGCTTTCACTTTGAACTCTTAATTCTCAAATACCAGAAAAACAAGTTCTCCAGTTGCAGAGTACGGATTGAATTTAAAGAAGCAGGAGGGGGAAGCACAAAATGTACTCAGTGTGTAGCTGAGTAAGCAAGGAATGTACACGTGTGAGTTCATATAGAAAGAAAAATTATGTACTCCCACTGATTCAGCTGAGCCCAGTAATGACTGGAGTTCCATCATCACTTGCTCATGGCCAGACGCAACACTAGGCCAGTGCTCATCAATTTCTCTGGAGTTCCATATGACAAGCAAAAGGTTCTCCCTTAAAAATAAAGCCAGACATCTGTGAGCCTGGATACATAGGAAACTTTGAAGAAGCAAATAGATACAGCAGTTTCTGAGCAAGCTTGTTAACAGCAGCAGGAGTGCCAAGACTCTTGACAACACTGCAATCAAAAACACATCAGGGGATCTTACTGAAACATATTTTTTTTTAAATACGTGCTCAGCTATTGCCTCATTTTTTTCACTGCAAAATATAAACATGATACTACCCAGGCATGTGTAATGCAGTACAGATAGGCCATAGATGTCTATTTCTTCTTCTTGTCACCTTATTCCAATAGCATGTTACTGTATAAACTCCTTGAAAGAGTATTATTTGCATGTTTTCAGGAAAAAGAAGAATGCAACAAGCCCTCAGAGAATTTGGAATCTCTGTTACTTTTCACATGGTGCTTGGACAGATCTACCATTTTGCAGGTTTTTCTCTCTCTCCCATAAGAAATGGCCATAAACTTACATTCCTTTTATGTGTATTTTCCCCACAGTTGGGATCATATTCCCAGTTCAAGGTTTTTAAAGACACTACTTTTACAGTGTTAACAGTGAATAAGGAAGAAACTCCACTGCTTGCTATCAATCTTTCATGAGTGGTGTTTCTTATTATATAAAGCTTTCTTGAGCATTGCCTAAAATAAATTGAATTCAAATATTTTTGCACCTTCAACAAGCGTTCTGTCCTGGAAGTGCAGTAACCAAATACTGCACTCTGTTCCCAAATGGACAGCTCTGATGAAAACTGTGTTATCAATTATATCTTGGTTGCAATAACTCTGTTCACTTACAAAAGTAACTTTGCAAAATTTAGTCTTTTCCCTAGTTAGGATTATCCTCAGTTCACATGCCAAGTTAACCTGAATTCCTTTTAACAAATACCTTAAACTTTAAAGACTTTGCTGTACTTCTTTGGACTGTTGCCATCCACATACTCAATGTGAAGTATGTTCCCTGAGCACATGAAGGGATCACAGGCACTTTCCCTCACAAACTCAGTTGAAAAAATACAGAAACACAATCCTCCCGAATCAGCAGTGGAAGCCTCTTCTTACGGAGCTGAGGTAGAAGTGTAAAATGATTCTTACCCAGCATAGATAAGCTCTCAGTAATCCCAGTGGACACTTTGATGAAGAGACTGTGTTACACCACCAGCCAAGTCCTCAGACCTGGGACTTTCACTCTGAAAGCCAGAGGGACTGAGCAAATCAGATTTACTCCACTGGTCTGCAGATGCATCCCCTGCTATCCCCAAGACTTCCAGCATGGTCTCTTTGATTTATCGCAAATAAATTACTTCATGTTAGGATACCTTTGTCTGTATTACAAATAAGTTGAATCGTGCTACTCAGCACCTACAGCTATGAACAGTGAAATCCTACAATGGAGGCAGCTCTGTAGTAGTTTCCTGAAAAAAACACAACTTCCTTCTGCACTCCCAACAGCTGCAAATTAGGTAATGAATACAGGGATTTTTTTTGAGAATATACCTCCCAGATACTTTGAGAGTTGTTTTAAAATAAATGTCCAGAAAATTCACATATACTTTTGGATCCCTCTTCTTCTGGCTTTGGCTAGCAGAAGGAAAAAGAAAGTGTAGAGAAACATTGGCAGAACTTATGCGAAGGTGCAGGATGACAAGCCACATCAGCCAGGTTCTCAGCCCTGCCCCTTTACACAACCAACACCGTAATGAGAACTGGTACCTTTCCTGCCTTTCACCCCCTCTTTCCCCTAAACATTGTCTCAAATGCAGATGGGCAAGATAACGTGACCAACCGTCATGAAAGCCTCCAGCACTTGATTTTGGAGAGCGAGTTCACCAGCCTTAAACAGCTGCTGACTGTTCTGCCCAAAAACAATCTGGAGGGCAGCTGACTGACCAGCGTCAAGAGGAGAACCACCATCCCAAGCAGTTTTGCGGGCTTGAAGTGTGGTAGAAGCCAGAGACCAAGCTGTCATTCTGGTTCCAGCCTGAGGCACAGACTCTGCAGCGTGGGATAAGATTACACTTCCACACCCGATGCAGTACCTGTTTTGTAGGTATACAGTTTCAGTTTCCAGGACTATCAGCTTAATGCTCTTGAAGATGTCAAATTCCCTTTTCTTTCAGGTAGCTTAAGATGATGTTTGGGTATAGACATACAGCAACAAAATAACAACTGAATTAAAAGTTAGCCAATCTGAGTTCAAAAAGGAATGTGTATTTCCCCAATACATGCAGAACACTGGGACTAAACAGATAAACAGTCATGTTAGAAGAAATCTCCCTCACCTCTGGATGAGCAAACCTTACATTTGAAATGAGCGTTACAAAAACATTACCATCCATGCAACAGCAGCAAAATCTGCTGGCAATCACAGACATCGCTGCCATGCACCAAAGGACTGGAAAGAGCCCTTCTCTTGTATTCAAGATGACAAAGAGTCAGTGTTACTGTCCAGTGTAAAGTTAAAGTGTTTAACTAAAGCATTTCTGTCTAGCTTTGTATTATTAGCAATACTCACTCACCAGATTAGAGGTATGCCTTGATCAGTGATAAATAAGCAGGAGCAGGTGAAGGATTACATGGTGAAGTTAGTTGAGGCTTCTTTTCATCAATTTGCCGTAATTCTCATAAGGTAGTTATTTCAGTTATTAATTATTCAAATGTATAATCCAGAAATATGTTTATTAGTTTCCTAAGCTCTTCAAATGATAATTTTAGAAACACATTATCAACAGTCTGAGAAAGTATTCCCCTTCCCAAGAGGAAGGAGAGGAGGCAACACTTCAAAATTTCATAAAATTGAGGAAGAGTTATCAAGACTACACCCAAGGCACACAAAATCAACAGAGCAGAGGAGGGAAGTACTAAGGTGCTTGTGCCTGAATTCAAAGAACAGCTGAGGCCAAAGTTCACACACACAGGATGGATACCTTTAATTAAACACTAATTTACCTGGACACATTCTCATGATTTACATAAAGAACCACATTCACACACTATCTTCAGTCACAGAAACAATACCTGTTTTACAGCACAAGCTTTAAGGGAATATTGAAGCTGTTAAGTGTGTGGTTCTGTGCCTGTTTGGTTTCTTAGTGGATATCTTCACAGAACTGCTGGAAAGCTGGTTACTAAAATCAAAACCAATTCAAGTGCAAAATAAACTTCTGTAAACCCATACAAATTGTATCTGAAGAGTGCATGATGTAGCAAAATTCTCGTACATTATAACAGGAGAGGAAAACAGAGGCTGCTAATAAAAGCTTAAAAAGCAATTCAAAGTAACTTTTATGTGTGTTGTTCTACTACACAACAGCTGGACCTCAGGACCCTGCAGTAGTGGGTGCTACACAGACATGCATAGTCCAGGCCTTGTCCCAAAGACAAGAGGAGGAAAGGAAGTTAAAATATTTGGTGAAAAAGCAGTGAATATAATTCACATCAAAGGAAAGGAAGCATCAGAAACATTTTTCTACAAAGATCACTGCAGGCTTTTAATATCTCCAGATTAAGAAAAAAAATCCTCATTTAATTATTTGTTTACACTGGAGGAACAAACTCATAGTTTACCAGACATCTCAGATTACAACACAGACAACCAAGGACAAGAAAAGAAATGGCTGATATCAAAAGCAATTTACCAAAAATGTCACAAACGTTAGCCACTTTATGATCCACATAAATATGATCCCCAATGACAAAGACAACTCTCACACAGACTCTAAGCAAGCCTTAGAATTCCAAGAAGACCTGCACTACCAAAATGATGATTATTTTAAAGCTTGTGATGATACTGAACTATCCTTAATGGAAGAATGAGCTGCTTTATTACTCTGGACTATCAGATCCATTTTAAAGGCCTCTAGGGTTTGGAGCTGCTGTACAAAGCCAGGCCCAGGATGATTACAGAACTGCAGATGAAGACACATAGACTACCTCCCATGACGATGTCACTGACTGTAGTATGTGCTAGAGAGGAAAAAAGAAAAGAGAAACATCTCAGCAGCTGCAGGCGCTTGCTGAGCAAACAGGACAGGTGAAGAACTAAGACAAACACTGCAAAGTAACAGTGACTGAAGACTCAAGGAAGCCTCGCATGGGTCCATCACACATCTGTTTCTGCCCAGAGCTGCACTGGGGCGACCTTGCTTGGTACCAGGAAGGGAGAACACCCCCAACACGTGCATTCTCCATGAGCAGGCATTCCCGCTCTAACCCACCTAATCACTGATAACACATTCAAATGTACAGAAGGGTAAATAACCATATGTGTCAGTGTGCAAACAGTGTTCTAGAGACAGTATGAGCCATTTTAAGTACCTAGTGAAAGAAAAACAAGCTAGTATACTTCCGAAATGTTTTGTACAG
The DNA here is from genome assembly GCF_000695765.1 of Mesitornis unicolor. NCBI lineage: Eukaryota > Metazoa > Chordata > Aves > Mesitornithiformes > Mesitornithidae > Mesitornis > Mesitornis unicolor. Next base: position 14,589 of record NW_010193841.1, on the reverse strand, counting down.
CCTCCAACATTGTTTCTCAGTAGGAAAATTCAAAGTAAACCACCAAATTTTTATCTCATTAAAAACCCCAGGCACTTAAGTTTGCTGTCTCTGCTCCATATTTGCCTATTTACATTTCACAGCAACAAGAGAAAAAAGGAATAATAAAAAATGGAATCTCAGAGGCAAAGGATAGGCACATCTGTATAACTGCTGCAAGTAGAAAACACTAGCTAAAGTCAACAAGAACTTTTACCCTGGGAAACTATCGGTGCCGTTGAACAAAACCAGGAAAGTTATTGATTCATAGCTTTGTGGACTGTTTACTCTGGAATTCATCCAGTGAGTGATAAAGGAAAGCATTATACTTCTTAAAACATTAAAAACTCAATAAACTTATGCTAGAGTTTGTATCCCCATTTTATATGGGCAGTTACAAATATACAGAAGAGCAGGTAACTATGTACAAAAGACCCTAACAGATTAGGCACGTTAACAATGACCAACAATATATATTTTACCATGATGCTCAAATCTGTCAGGTTCTTTAGCATTTTGATGATTAAAAAAAAAATAAGTACAAGCTGGAAGCTAAAAAAATCTTGAGTTCTGAATTTGTTTGTAACAGCTACCAAGCTACCTTTTTCCTTCAAGAAGGAGATAACCAGTTAGCTGTAAATGATTCAGTTCTAATAAATATACATCCTGTAAATTTGCTATTTAAATACTTACTAGCCTCTCCTGTTACATGGTAGAACAGTGACATCTGAAATTTGAAACACTGTCTTGAGGCTACAAACTAACATTTGCTTTGTAAACAAAATTCCAGTCACAATTGTAAGGTGCAGGTTCTCTGCCAGACCAACAGAAAGGAAACACTAGGATCAAGTGGAAAATACCAATTACATGATATAAGATAACAACAGTGGCTACACAGGCTTGACAGAACTTCGTTATAAATCAATGGCTATCAGCATCCCTCTGCCACCACCACTCACCTACAGTAAACACCATAAATATTTTTCTTTAGCAGTTACAATTTGTTGGGGTTTGTGGTTTTGTTGTTACTGGGGTTTTTTTTGTCAGACTTATCAAAGTCAGCCTATCTTAACAATGTGTATTTTTCTATACTCTGCCAAAGGCACACTGCCCCTTATGCACACGAATGGAAGTATAGCTAATTTTACACTGTCTTTGGCAAAGCTGTCTTTTATAACAGGCTGGTATTGCATTCTGCATTCTCCAAGCCTACAATCACCTTTCTTTTTAAAATAGGTATTTATCCAGACTGTGCACAGAAATCAAAGAAAACACAGAAATTCACCAATATATTTCTGATGCAGAACACTTATCCCTACTGGAAAAAATGGGGTTAACTAAAAAGTATTTTTTTCTTCATATCCAAAGCAGATGATTGCATAACAATCCAGGGGATTTAAATACAGACACCTATCATGCATATTGCATTTGTAGGTGCCAATATGCATTGCCAAACTGCACCAGGCACTTACAGACTCTCTATAGCACACAGAAGAGCTAATAAAATGTGTCTGCTGTGCAGCGTATTCCACATGCAGCCTTGATCGTGCTGCAGACCCGCAACGTACCTTTCAGTCCTTGGGAATTCCCGTTCTTTTGCTGCTCATCCTCTTCGTTAATGGTGAATAAACCCAGGGGATTTGGCCTGGCACTTTTCCTCAGTCTCTCTTGTCGGAGGGCAGTAGTTGAACCAGACATGTTGCTGTTGCCTCTTGCTTATTAAAAAAAAAAAAAAGAAACTGCAGCCCCTGCTTAGCCGCTAGCTGCAACGCTGCCTGTTCATTTGAGCACTTCTAATAGATCCCCTATGGATAAGCAGTATGCAAACAGCTGACAAATACCAACATCCACTCGGCAGCAAAAGGCTTGCAGTCTTTCCCCACCTTCGAGAAAAGCCCTAATTAAAGGCACATCGGTTTGGATGCTGTCGCTGCCTTAACCTGTTCAGTCAGATCCCAGCCCACGGCTCCGGGTTCCTCCCCGCAGCACCTTTTTCCCTGCAACCCTCTTCCAGCTAAGGCACGCTAAAATATTCAGCACGTAATTCAAGAGGATAAAATATGATACGCCGCTGCTAACAGTTGCCCTGACAACACTGACACATCTTAATCAAAGGGGGTCTCTAAGTGCTGTCTCCTCAGCTGCAGCGAGCCGGCCTCGGGAACGCCGTTCCTGCACGCTTGCAGGGAGCTGGAAGCACCTCGGCAGAAGGGGCTGCTCCTTCCTTCTCGCAGGGCAGTGGGAGGATGGAGCTGTGCTTGCACAAGCAGATGAGCACCAAATGAGAGGAAGCCTAGAAGGCTCCAGGCATGAACCTGCATTTTGCCAGTTGCTCTGTTTATTCATGTTTAGAAATATTAGCTTAATCTAAACTAAAACAATGAGGATGAGTCTTCTGCCATATATGCATGTGTTGGATGTCGTCCACCCGTCCCCCCCCTTAACTTAACCACCTTCCTATGCAATGCATACCTTTTGCATTAGGAATGCATACACCCACAATTACAGGCAGGTGTTTGAACATTCTTTCCCATGTGTGAAAACTAAAAATATCAGGATTTCTAGCCTGTACAGACAACCTAGGACAACACAAGGACTTTTGGAGTGAATATTCTGTATCACACATCAGTTTTACACCACCAATCATTAACATTCACCTTGCAAAATGAACAAACTACAAACAGCCTGGACGGTTTTAATTAGTTGGATTTCCTTCACATGCTGGCATTGTAGATTTTCAACAGAGCACTTCCCCATAAGTTTCACAATCTGCATGTTCCATCCTTCACAGCTCTAAATGCCAGTATGCAACATGCTGCATGTTTTACCTGTGAAACCTTAATCTTCATCCACTTTCACCTCTCTAATTCAATTTGTGATCACTATTTCAAAGTGATACCAAAGAAAAACTGCAACTAGAACATCCCTATAATATTAGTTAGAATTCCAGTATTTTTCCCCACCTCAGATTTTTTTTAAGAATCTTGATGTAACCTGCTCAGTCACCACAAGATGGCACATACATTACTTGACAAGTCTGCAGGTGGCTCACTGAAAATATGAGATGTATATGATCACCTCAGCGACAAGGGTAACAATACTGAAGAAGAAGGGTCAGAGTTTATGGGTCAAGATGGTATCCATCGCAGCAGCCTGGGATGCTCTTTACAGAGGAGTCCTGGATCACACTTAGCTGGAAGGACAGCTCTGCTCTCACACACCTCAGGCTCATCAGCCAGGAGCCAGGTCGATGGAAAAGAGCACAGCACCACCTGAAGGCTCAGTGAGACCATTCTTCCTTCTTCAACATGGGCACAAAACACTCAGCCAAAGCAGAAGTATTCTGCAGTAGGGCACCAGTTCTGAACCAAGCCCACAGCCCTCCTCCAGTCTATATTTCCTCCTGGCTATGTCACACCACTTGGTTGCACCTTGCCCTCTCTGGGCGTACACGGAAGCTATACATGATGACTTCTGTCAACCGTTAAAGACGCTTTGTACTAAAGGGCGAGGACACAAAAAAAGTAAGAAAAAAAGCTCTAACACAAGCTTTAGCTCAGCAAGTTACCTGCTGGGGTTTATACAGGCTATACTACGTACTTACATACTTTGTGTTGTAAGAGAAACATTCCTCAAATCCCATCCACTTCATGCCTACCACAAATCCTACATAACAGTACACACATAGCCACAAAAAAGGATGGTAGTTGGCAACATGAATACTTTTCATACCTGCCCGAGACTGTTGTCAGCAGAAGAAAAGTATCAGAAAATAACACTTACATAGCAGCTTAAGTATCACTCCACTCCTTTTCACTGTTTTAAGTCACTAAGAAAGGATTCCTGTCATTTCAAACATTATGCTCAATCACCTTTAATTGCTAAACTACTTAAATAGGCATTGTAACACACACAGGTATCTAACCCACAAAAATACACCTGACTGGAGGGGCTTCAAAAGGGGCCTCCAACTTTACAGATAGAACAACTTTTTCAGCATCTCCATTTCCCTACTGTCTGAGGAGTCATGGAGAACAGCCACAAGCCTGAGAATGCTTTCCTTGATCCTTGCAGGGCCCCCTACACCCACAAGTCATTTGCTCCAAGTAAAAAACATAGTAATGAGCAAGCTTGATGCTTCAAGGGGCTGGAGAAGATGGATTTAGGCTATGACACACAACTGAAGCGTTGGTGCATATTTCTTTCTGTTAACCAACTAATGCAGAGGTGAACTGTGAGAAAGGAAGAGGATTCAGCACATTCAGCTTATGCAGCATGATTTTATTTCAAGGCCCATGGTGAAAAACTACATTGGCCCACAGCACATTTCCAAATGCCTAACAGAACAGCACCCTAGTCACCTGCAACCTATTACAAATAGAAGACGTCTATTACAACAGAAGATAAATTTAGGTACTAAATAACACTATTAAACATGCATAAAAAGCTACCAGTGCTGCTTAAAACCAGATTCTACTGACAAATCGCCTCCCTCCATCCATTGGTTTAGGGTAGAAAAAGAAAATTCTGAAGTATCCCTAGCACAAAAGCTTTGCACATTTCAGCCTTGCCTCAGCTATGTGGGAACTTCTATGTAGAAACTAGGATGAATGCAACATTCCCTTGAGGGAACAAAGTGGTGGATAATTTTAGTAGAAAGGCTCTAAAATTCTTTAAACAAACAAACAAACAAACACCCCACCAAACCCAAACTATTTACTTACACAGCCCCTATTAGTGATTTCCCCCTCCCAACCATTAGCCTTATTGTATAATCACAGTTGAGCTCTTACTGAAGGAGTGAGAATCTCTCAAGAGGGCAACTGTGTATCTGAGGGCACTGGATAATTTTTGGGTTTTCCTTTATACAACATTCAAACTCATTATCAGTTAAACCACTACATTTAAACACACCCACTCTGATCCACTGGATTCTACAGGTATAATTACCTGCACAATACATTATCTGATGTGCAACAGTCATAAGCAGCAGTTTGAGCAAAGACTATTAGGATAATTATATTGCAATCTGGGAAATGTAAATATTTGTAACAATATGTTAATTGATGTTTCTGCTTTAACATCAGATATTAAGGCTTGATATCTCTATCCTTGAAATGAAAAGCGAGTTGAAGCCAGCCACCAGAACAGTCACCATAATACCTACGTGCAATCTGCTATGGGTAATGTGATCATTTTCAATGGCTGAACTCTAGATTCTTTCATTCACAGGATTATTTCAGTCCCTGTACACTATCCAAACACTACATGAAGCTCATTACTATGATTTAGAGTATAATGAGCTGCACATGGTAAGTTCATGTTCTACAGTCACTGCCTTATGAAGCACTGCCAGCCTGAAGTTATTGAAGTGAACCTTTTTGCTCTTTCGCAGAGTGGAAGGGAAGACAAAGGACAGCACTGAACACAAGTTAGCTAAATAGCAGAAAGGAAAAAACCTTGTGAAGACAAGACCATTTGTGCCTTTCACAAGAGCTGGCAGGCTGCGATAACCAGGACTGAATATGTTTAAGAAAAAAAAAAAACAAACACTTGATGTATCATTAACTGGAAGCCATCTTGTATCATTGGGCATTTCAGATTACATTGCAGAAAATCAAGCTAACTGAATCCAGAATCATATACCACTGCAAAAGGGGCAAAAGAAATTTATAGGCAAATTGCCTATGAAAAGCCCTGCAAACAGAAGCACTCATAAGAAACTGCTGAATTGCAATATACAGTTCTTTCCTCCCACTCCGTGACACCCCTGTGGTATGTTCATCAAACTACATTTTATAGAAATGTCACATCTTTCTCTATTTAACTTAGTATAAAAGCAGTTAAAATACAGTTTTGAAAGAACATCACACCCAAAGAACAAGCAACCCAGAAATCAGTGTTTGACAGGAGAACGTCCTCCTCCCTTCGCTCCCCAAACCCACCAAAAAGGAAAAAACAAAAACCAAAAAACCAATCTCTCAACTTTTCCAAGTCTAATAAGCTTTCTAATAAGAAATCTACCATCTGCTATTATTGTGAAACACAGATATGACCATCCATTAAGTAGACCTCTAGTTAATCTCTAGGCTACAAGTTTCCCTACCTCCCCACTACCAGTGAGGATTAAAAAACCCCAAAACTTCAAGGTACAGCTACACAAAGCCAGTTTCAGAAGCTAGGAAAGCCTGCTCACCACTGCTCTTCTTTCTGACACTTAAAGTATTTTATAAACTGTAGCCTCAGTTTCTCCAGTTATAAGATGGAATAAAAGCTTCAGATGAATTCTTCTTCTCAAAGAAATAATTGATTCTTATAAAATATTTTTTTCTTTTAAAATATTTTTGCATGACCTTAGCGCTCTAAGAGCTACTTAGCAACTATCCAACTATTGAAACACTAAAGAGAAGAAAAACTTGGACTGTGACAACCACAAGCTGAACAGAGAAGTCACACAAGTGCTTTAGTGCTTTTAGAGCATCACCTACAATCCTTTTCTTATCTTGTTCTCCAGCTTTATTCAAAACTGTTAACTGTGAACATTTTCTTGTAGGGTACCTCCAAAAAAACCCCAACCAACCAAATAAGAAACCACAAATTTAAGACAAGTCTGGGTCACAGTATTTGTAAAGCAAAATAAACACTGTTCTACCTCTGTTCTTGGATGCTGATTCAAAGCTTTTAGACATAAAAGGAAAGCTTCCCCTCAACTTAAGTATATTTTATATCAAGAATTAGATCAAGTCAATACATTATTTTAACATTGATTGGCAATATTCCATTGTTATTTCTGATTTTCCTAGCACTGAGAGGTTCAGGAGATAGTAGCATCAAGAAAGAATAGAGCATTTTATGATTATAGACATGTTTTCCCAGCATGAAACAACAAGGTTCCCTTGGGAACTGGGTTCCTACGGTTCTTCTCCTTTCTTGAGAAGAAAGATCAGGAAAATCAAGGTAGAGCTAAAAGCTCCCACCCTGTTCTGCAAAAAGAATACACAAAAAAATTTCAATGTACCTACTCATCTAAACACACAATCATATTTTGTATGGATACTTTCAACATTAATAATCTATATAAAAAGCTTTTTTTAAGAACTCATTTAAAAACACATAATAGACAATACATATAGACAATGGTAGATCACAGAATAACTTGAGTTGGAAGGGATCCATAAGGATTGTCAAATCCAACTCCCTACTCCTCGCAGAACAACATTGGAATGTATGGACACTAAATTCCAAACTCAATTTCTCCCTAATTTCCTTCAGGAGACGCATCTCTTTGCATTTACTTTCTACTTCACTAGGTTTTAAATCAGGCCAAAAAGAACTGAGAAAGTAGAGCTGCCTTTTTTTCCCCCCTTCATGTGAGAGGACAACTATTTACTCAGCAAAGGACTGGAAAACCTTCTTTTCAATGCCACATGAGGTGAGGACAGAGCAAAATAACCTTAAAAAGACAGACAGGATTTCTTCCCCCTCCACAGCAAAAACAAAACAAAACAAAACAAAACCAACACCACAAAAAAAACCAATCAAACCACAAAACTAACCAATACAAAAAACAAACTCAACAACAATAAACAAACAAAACTCCCATCTTACTTTCACTAAACCAACCACTGTCTCAAACATCATGCACACTGCTGGTCAAAGTACAACCTCGTCTTTACAGGGGTTTCTAAGTGTCTCTTCAAAAATACCTCTAAGGTATCACTTACTATAAGCACATTACTTTTTTAAACAACTTCAGTATTTAGTGTCTAAACATCTGATATAGTAGATTTATTCTTTACACCTTCTTGGAAGGAAAAAATGGCCCTTGCAATTATCAGTATGATTGAATATAAAATGCTAGACAGTAAGACGGGAAATCTTAATCTTTTTGACTAATGAAAATCTTGCTGTCAAGAGTATAGATGCACTCTGAATAGCTTTAAATAAGTAATGAGTTGACTCACTTCTGAAAGTCAAGGCCATAAAACCACAGTAGTTTCATAAACTTGTCCTTCTTTCATCCATTGAACTAGGTGTTTCAACTTAAGAAAGAGCAGAAGCATTCATATATATATATATATATTCATATATATATACACTTTCTTAACAAGTATACTTTTAAATACGTGCTGGAGAAACAGGGGGGAGCAGTGAATTATTAAGATTCTTCAGAAAGCAAACTTAGAAAGGCAGGTTCAGTTCTTTTGACCTCTCTCTCCTGGAGATTGAACAAATATGTCTTTATTCTGGTTTCAAATATCAATCTCCCTTTCCAATAAATTCAATTCAGAATTACTATCCATAACTGCCTAAGAAACAATGAATTTTAAATAAGCTAGGTCTGGAAACAAAAAGCAGGCACCAGGTCTTTATTTTCCTATCAATTATCCTGACTACTTTGGCTCCTTTAACTTACCCTTGTGTTTATGAGTCTCACCATATCTGCTGCAAAGGCTGTGCACATTCTAGATACTACTTTGACTGAAACAGTAAGATGACATCATTTTCAGCTGCAGAACTGTAGGTGCTAAAAGCAGCCATGGCAATCCTCTCATGATGTGGGAGACTTGCTTCTCCTGTCTCCACTGCAGTCCTGGTGAATAACAGGCAAGCAGCTGAGCCGCAGATGCAGGAGGCAGCTCCACCAGGAAAGACCTCCTCCACACACACACTCTGCTACAGGCAGCTTCTTATGGAGATGACCTCCCAGTTTCAGCTGTCCCTCTGACATGCACAGTGCTACACACTGGGCCAAGGGACATTTGGAGCTCCTCAGAAATGACAAGAGGTAAGTGTTAACTGTTTTCCCTTCTGTCAATTAGAACCGAATTTGTGTGCATTCCCATGCATAGGAAAAGCCAGGAGAAGGCTGGGAGCCCTGCCCTGTTCTTACTCAAACTCACTCATCAGAGCAAATGAAACATGAACATGGAGGCAAGAGTCTCATCATCCACACACTTTGAACTCATACACACTAATAAAACAATTAAATACAAGATGCACAAGTCTCATTACATTTTTTAATTAAATGGATTTGCATAGTATGACTAATTATAAAAATTGCACAATGTGTACCATGATGAACAAAAACATATTAGATCATTCTTAGCCAATGCTTTTATTTATATATAAAACAATTATATTGGATCAGATACTGGAACATACAATGTAACTTCAGATAATCAGTTAAATAAAAGGCAGCGAGGAATGCTGACTTCACAGGGCAGTAGGAAACAGGAATTCAGTAGAAGACATCAGTAGTAGGCATCACCAACACTAACTACCCTACTAATTAGCAGCCTGGACAGCATTGCCACTGCTTCTGTCTGTAAGAGCTTATTCTTTAAACACTTATTTTGTATACATATAAAGAGAACCAAGCGCTTGTAAACCACTCAAAATTAAGAGCACTTATGTACATACTACTTTTTTGGTAGAAATGTGAATATACTTCAAAGAAAAGGCACTCAAGCTTTTTCATAGAAACATGAACTTACTTGAAAGAAAAGGCAAGATCCCAAGACCAAATTAAAAATTTTGCCATAATTGTATTACTGACAGTATCCGATGGATGGCATCCTGTGAACTACTTTGTGCTGTGTTAATCATCAGTGCTCTCCTAACATCTTACTGCCCAACAGGTTTCTTAGAAGGTGATCAAGAAGTTTGGACTTTTGGATTCCATTAACTTTAAGGAAGAACACAATAGAGTACCAAACACAGACATGAGACATATTTAGAGACATCAGTACTTTATTTCTCCCCTCCATAATCTAGTCTCATAGTGACTATCAGTCTGGAGCATAAATCATGCCATCACTTACATCGCTGAAGAATCTCAAAGTCAGCAGGAGTCAGGGTTGCTAACTCCATCCATTTGAATAGTGAGGCAGCCTACCCTCCATTTGTCATCTTAACAGACAACTTCAGGAAGTTTTCCTTGAACTCTGACAGATCTCCTAGGATATGTATTTTCAAGGTTTTTCTCCAGAGCCACAAGGGGTATAAATAGACCTTCTACTTGTTTTAATGAAAGCAAATGTGGCATGACTCCAGAATCAACACTCAGGAACAGCTGCAGAATTAAATCTGAACCAGTTTAACAAATGCACCATCTCATACTCTTTTTCACCCTAAACACATATAATATGCATATAGTCTGTTCTGCCACAGTTCCTAGCAGGTCACTGCATTTGTTTAACAGAAGTCACACACCGGCGATCTCCTTCCTGGAGGAAAGGTGGGTGTGCAAAGAGGGTTACCCAACATTAGCAGCATGCTGTGGCTTGCATTGTGGGTCTAGATTTACGCACATTTTTTCAAGTGGAAAGAAAATCCGTTGTTGCAAGATTATATAGTATTTACATAATTGAGGCAATTATTGCACTGATCATATTTAATTACCTTTAATACCACAGATAATTTTCAGCTGTAAAGTATTAAACTTGTTTATCTGTGACAGTAATAAACCAGCAAGCATACAAATAAAATGGCAGCCATTTAATATTACTGCAAATTTACAATTTTTACAGTTTAAAATAGCACATATGAAAGACCATCCATAGTGAAGCCCAAGTAAAAATGACAATACATACTACTTTAGCTCGATTAGTAGAGGCTCTATTCCTGTAGAGAAAGTAGCACATAAGCCAGCTGCTCCAGCATCATTTAACAGGCCTGATTTTTTTTCATGAACTATGGAAGTTTTTCTGTGGCAGTGTTTGGTTTTAGTTTTGTTTGGTTTGGGTTTATTGTTATTATCTTGTTGTTGTTTTTAATTGGTTTTGTGTTTGTTGTTTCCCTGCCCTTCCCCCCCCCTTTTGTTTTGTTTGTTGTTTTGGGGTTTGTTTTTTTTTTTTTACACTAGCAGTGCTGGGAGTAGGTGGGTAAAGAAAGGCTGCCTGACTCACATTACACAAGATACACATAAAAAGGTTTGTTCAAACTTTTACACAGTCTGTAGTCCTTGCACAAACATTACTTGACCAATGAAAAATGCTAAGAGATGGTACTTCAGTAGCTTTCTAAAGCTGAGGGATAGCTTCTATAAGGATTTTAATGCTCTGATCCATGGTTTTAAATTTAATTTAGCATCATTTTAATTTTACAAGCTACTGATAAATCAGAGTCTCTATGCATTCAGAGCTACAGCACTGACATGGGAAATCATTAGTGTAGGACCAATTAAGTAATTTAAGATCTGCTACAGAACTTCCAAGTTTGTATAGTTTTAATCAGAGAGGGGTGGCAATAGAAGAATTACAAAGCCTCAGCTTAATTTATATATTAAAAGATAGGAAGTATTTACAATAGGGCTAATGTTTAAGTAATTATGGATGGAAGTGGAAGTACTCTAACACCACACACAGACTTCCAACTCTTTAGGCATTCGTGCTTCCACATCACGGCGCCAACACAACATTTTGCCTCCGGCCGCCGCTCCCTTCGCGTCGCCGCGCTCCCTTGTAGCCGGGGCTGAAATTCCGAGCCAAGGCCAGAAGCGCAGCCCGGCTGCCCTCCCCGCCCCCTCCCCCCGCTGCCGGGAGCCGGGCACAGCTGAGCGAAGCGGCCCGGGAGGAACCCCGCCCCTCCCTCAACGCCCACTCCGGAGCGGGATCGAGCAGAGGAAACCCGTATTGGAAAACAGCGTCCGAATCCTCTTCGCAGCGCACCGCGGGGCCAGGCGGCGCTTTAAGCCTCCGCCTACTGTATTCCTCCTGTGTCCGTTTCCCCGTTATATAGTTGTTTAAAAAGCCAAACAAACAAAAACAATAAACCACAAACCAATAAGCTAAAGCTTGATTTTATTCTTAGATGGAGAAAACACCAGAATAAACAAGAGAGATGAAAACTCTCGCCAGCTGTTAGAGAGATGTCTTTAATAAGCCAGCTAGCACCGTCTCCTGGTGTAGTGGGACAGAACTCTAGAGTTAGTTTTCTGCTGTGCAAAACTGCAGTTTTGTAAGGACTACAACACTCTATTTCATGGGAACAAAGTTGATAAAAACTTTGTTATAGGTTTTGGGTAATATTGTTATGCAGGTTGCCATAGTGCTCAAGGTCTTGAGATAAACATACAGAGGCTGGAGGGAGCAGAAACCTAGTGGAGTCAACCCCGAGGTGACCCCAAGGCTGACCAGTTAATACTATTCATACCATTAACATCACATCCACTGTAAATTGGGGAGTTCACTGGGCACAGTCTCTTCTCTTGTTCTCCCTCCTGCTCCCTCTTCCATGGCTGTCATCTCAAGAGGGCTTTGTTTACCATCCTAACCCTGCGGCCTATTCCCCCACAATATTGGCTGAGTATAACTCTGTGTATTTTATATTACATAATTGTTAATATTAGTTTTTATTATTTTATTGAATATATTTCTATTTCAACCCAAGAATCTCCTTTCCTTTTCCTGACACACTCACCCCCCAGGTGGGGAGAAGGCATCGGGTGACAAAGCAACTGTATAAACCATGACACACCAACATGATTTACAGTGCAGACTTGTTTTGCTGCACAGTAATACTCAACTCGCTGAGAACACTAACTAGAGGAGCATGCAAAATCCTTATATTAAAGGTTTGTGGGGTTTTTTTCCTGCAACAACCCAAGCACATTGCTCTCTCTGGTGTCCCAGCATCTAAGGAAGTGAAGTGAAGTCTCACGGGCAGAGGCATGCTTGTTTATGTGTGGGCAGACATAAAATGAAGTGCCTCAGAAGCATCTCTGGTGTTCCCCACAAGAGGGCCCTTCTCATCTCGGGAATCACCGAAATGCTTGTTAGTACTGTGAGACACTCAAGTAGCTATGATTAGAAAATTCTAACTGGCATAAGTTAGTGTATCTGCTTAGCGCTGTGCTAATTTTGCCATCTACTCATTTATGAATGGCAGAGTGAAAAAAACCCCAAACAAAACCTTACTCTGGTAATTAAGCCATTCACCTGAAGAAAGCTAGTTAAGGACAGCAACCCATCTACCAAAAGGGATCCAACTTGTAACATCTCTCTGCAAAGTCCTCGTGGTGCTGTTAAAGCTTTCCCCTGGAGCAGTTCTGAAAGAAAGTCTGTGAATCTAGCCACAGGATGGGGGGAAATAAAAAGCCACCACAAAAGAAACACAAACCACAACACAGAGAGCTATTTAGCCGTTTGTATTTTTTTTTAAACAGGAGCAGTAAGTCAACCAGTAGGTAATTTCACCCATCCAGGATGGGAGGTTGACCTTCTTGAGGAGCCAAATCCAGACACCTCCTGCAGCTGAAGCCCTCCCTGGGCACACACATCTGCTCACTCACGGATGCACCAAACAGCTGCAGAGCAGCTCCCTGACACAGTACAAGGGTGTTCCTGTTTGTGAACACCTGGAAAGCAGCCCCTGTGATAACTCAGAGACCTAAAACAGCCTCAACAGGTAACAGCTTCACAGAACTCAACTCTGGCATTTCACACGTGAGGAAGTTTTAAATGAACTTTGACAGCACAAAGCAATTTACACTCAAAATACTCAGCAACTCATGCAAGCATCCTGTCTACAAATATGTCCTAATGAGTAAAAGTTCAACACAGTAACAAAAAATGGAACTACAGAGCAAACCTGGAATAAATCTAGGCATGCAAGTCCTTTTAAAAGTATACATATGCAAAACATGTATCACCTGGAAACTCATCTCCAGTTTTCGTTAATAAATAAAAAAATTGATAATATAGTTTAAAAAAAATAACCACATCAACAATGTAAGGTAGAGAACTTGAAAAGAGTTTGTTAAACATAGCTTTAAAAATACAGTAACAGCTAGTTCTTCCCACGGAAAGTGAAGTTAATGTGGTTGCAAACTCCAAAACATATAGGATAACAGATGCACATCCTTTCTACAGCTGATGGCTGGGAATGATTTGTAAAAAGGATTTTGGAGCAAAAAGCACTATACCTCTAACTTTATTAAAGACAGGCAGCATTTGGATGGGTCTGCCCACAGTTGTTGCTTGTGATGGCATGCCCATGTTATATAAAACATTTATTAAAAATATTATACTGTGGAAACACAGTTAATTAACCAACAGCCATATGGCCTATTCATATGTTGTTTTGATGAAAAACCTCACTCTGCGATTCAGATAAACTTGGATGTATGTTAGAGAAGTTAAGGGCTGGCAAAGGGTGATGGAATTGTACTGTGGATGCAGGGAAAAAAATGAAAAAAGGAAAGGACTGAGAGGGGGAGTCAGACTTCAGAGCCCAGCAAGCAGCACTCACAGTGAACATGCCAGAAAAGCAACCCCTCCACTGCCTGTAAAAGCAAACAGCATCTGCGCCTACAGCAGTGGTACAGCAACCGATCCGCTTGCGTAAGCCTAAATCTCCTCCCTACACCCTCCTCGCCCTTAGGGCAAAATAAAAGCATTTTAAAATGCTCTTGCAGCATATATCCATCCTTAAAGGAGATGTAAAGACATCTCCCTGCCTTCCCTATAGGAAGTACGGGCTCACAGAAGCCTGTCGCTTGCACGCTTTTTAAGGGCAGCCAAAACCCCAGACTCTTGCTGATTGCCCTCTTGCGGGGTGCAGGCCCCG
>NW_010193840.1:0-876 GCF_000695765.1 Mesitornis unicolor | reverse complement strand
GCAACACTGCTCAGGTGTTTCTCTTCAAGCAACCATTTCTCACCCTGCTGTCCCAGGGACATGGGTAACCTTTTCATATGAGAATGTTTCCCTGAGCAGCAGCTCAAGGCAGCAGAGTCTGTGCTTCCCAGCAGGCATCAGTCAGAATGAGAAACTCTTTTTAATACTCCCTTTTTCAGGAAACTGCATTCTTAATGGTTTGGGACTAATCTGGTTTGCAGATGTCATTAATACCCTTTTGCCCATCTCAGTGTCAAAGCACGAAAGTCCTTGGGTGGTCAGTTGCCACTGAACCTACAGGAGACTGTAAATCCAATTCGCTTCTCCGCCCTTGGAAATCCCTTCCAGGCACTCATATCTACTTTCTTCTCTGGTGTCTGTTTCTGCAACTTTCCATTTCTATCTTCCATCGTTGCAATGTCTCAATGGTTTCTGTAATGATTTCCACAGTATCTGGTGTCTGTCTGAAAGCTGGAGATCTTGCCCGTCTGTGTCTGAACAAACACTGACAGATTTCACTGTATTTTACAGCAGTCCTTTTTCCAGAGAAACACACATGAGTCAGCATAGCCAGAAATTTCAGAGAAAGGAAGTTAGCACCTTGAAATATGCAAGGCAAGGGGAAAACCCCTACACTGTCAGGATGGGCTTCCTCTGAGCCTAAGGAGACAAAGCTTTTGTGATTAGTGTCACTTTGGCTAAATGCATTTCCAGACAAGTTTCCAGTCTGTCTGTTCCCCCCTCTTTCACATAAATACCTTCAATTGCTTGGCCACCTACACTCAAATGTAGCAGAGGTGTAGAGGTTGCACATTACCTGCAAGCATTCTGAAAACAAGCTGCAAAAAAAAAGGTCCAAATCCCCCTTCACTTCTG
>NW_010193839.1:1322-1946 GCF_000695765.1 Mesitornis unicolor | reverse complement strand
GGAGGGATTTCTGCCCAGTTTCCAGTCTAAACCCGCCCCGTTCCAGTCCAAACCAGTTGCCCCAGTCCTGCCACTGCTCCCAAGCCCCTTTCTCCATCGAGTGGCCACAGTGAGGTCTCCCCGTAGCCCAAATCCTGACTCCCTCAGCCGCTTTTCCCCCGTTTTTGGTGTCATCCACAGCCCATTACGCCACCAGTGGTCCCAGTATGCGCCCTCGTGGTTCACCAGTTGTTACTGGTTTCTACTGGGACGCTGCATTGGTGGTTGTAGCGTCCGTCCCTTGCACCTGTAGCTCTCCACACCACACACAGGGCCCTACAGAGCCCCAGGTGGATGTCACTGATGACGTCACTTGGCTGCTAGTGACGTCACTTGGCCCATTGATGACGTCACTTTGCCGCCGACGTCACGTGGCCCAGTGATGACGTCACTTGGCTGTCGGTGACGTCACTGGGCCCATTGATGACGTCACTTGGCCAACAATGACGTCACGTGGCCCATTGATGACGTCACGGGGCCCATTGATGACGCCACTGGGCCGCCAATGATGTCACTGGGCCCATTGATGACGTCACTGGGCCCACTGATGACGTCACTTGGCTCGCGGGGGCGGCACTGGGACCG
>NW_010193839.1:385-1303 GCF_000695765.1 Mesitornis unicolor | reverse complement strand
GCGCTCGTGGGGCCTTGTGAGGCCGTCCTTGGGCCGCCAATGACGTCACGTGGCCCATTGATGACGTCACGTGGCCCATTGATGACGTCACTCCGCCGTAGGCAGATTTAGGGGAAGCGAAGTCACCACAGGGGCCTCAAAACGTCCCCAGACCCCCCCCCACGTCCCCTCTCCTCTCTCGCAGGGGCGGGCGCCGGCGGAGCAGGAGCCCGGACAGGAGGCGGCGCTGATGGATCCCAGTTACCACCCGAGTCCAAACTGGGAGCACTGGGAGGCGGGGGGGAAGGGATGGGGAGGGCAGTTTGTACGGCGGGGCCGGGGCTGGAGGAGCTCGTGGCCTCGGCGCCTTTCCTTTTTACCAGAATTTCTTGTTTTCACATGGAAACACGCGAGGGAAGAAGCACGAGCTGAGGGTCCCGCGGGTCCCGGTTCTGTCCCAAACCGCCGCTTCTCACAGGGTTTTGTTGCGCCCGGCGTTTCGGCTGCGCTTCCCTGGGAGAAGAGTTGGGTTTTTGGGAGGAAAACTCCTGCAGTCTCCCGAGGGGAGGTTTTTTCTGAACGGGGAACTCGGCCTTTTCAAGAACTTGGATTTTGTGTAAGATCCTCTTCTCGTTGTTCGTCATTCATTAAACGTTCGGGGAAGCTGCGCCCGGGCCCCTTTCGCGCCTCCTCCCTCACGTTGCCTAAAACCAGGCGATGGCACTCGGGGCTGGCGATACAGGAGTTTATTGGTTGAAAAAAGCCTTTTTTCCCTTAAAAATAGCGTGTGGAAGCGAGAGGTTGATTTCTCGGGGAGATAAAAGCAGCTCCTGACGCGTCTTTAAAGGGGTTTTTGCCCAAATTTCACAGGTGTATCCCTGCCCCGTGCCTCAACACCGGCTCCTGGCCCAAAACCTGCAAACATTTGGTGTTTATTGC
>NW_010193839.1:0-245 GCF_000695765.1 Mesitornis unicolor | reverse complement strand
GGGGCCGAACCCCCCGGGATCCCTGCGGAGCCGCGCGGTGAAGAGGCCGTAGACGAGGGGGTCCAGGCAGGAGTTGAGGAGGCCGAAGAGGAAGAGGAGGTGGCTGAGCCACGGCGGGACCTGCTCCCTCGCCAGCATTTCGGGGGAGAACCAGTACCAGAGCCCCAGCAGGTAATAGGGCGCCCAGCAGAGGACGAAGGTGAGGACGATGAGGGTGCACATCCGCAGCGCCCGCAGCCGGGCCC
>NW_010193838.1:0-1307 GCF_000695765.1 Mesitornis unicolor | reverse complement strand
CCCACCCCAAATGACCCCAAATCCCCCTTATCTCACCTCAAATCTCCCCTACACCCCCCCATCGCACCCCAAACCTCCCCCTTGGCTCACACTCAGACTCGGAGCCTTCCTCCTCGCCCTCCTCCTCCTCCTCGCTGTCCTCCCCTTCGCTCTCCTCCTCCTTCTCGATCTTCTGCCGCACGCTGGTGAACACGGACTGCAGGACGATGGAGTCCTCGTAGATCTGGGGGGGGACAACACCGGCATCAGGGGGGGACGTAAAGGCACTGGGGGGGGTCACACTGGTCCATACTGGGCCATACTGGGTCTCGTACTGGGCCATACTGGGACGTACCAGGCCATACTAGGCTGTACCAGGCTGTACCACACTGTACTGGGTCATACCGGGCTGTACTGGGTCATACCGGGCTGTACTGGGCCATACCGGGCTGTACTGGGCCATACCAGGCTGTACTGGGCCGTACTGGGTCATACCAGACTGTACTGGGCCATACTGGGCTGTACTGGGCCATACCAGGCTGTACTGGGCCATACTGGGCTGTACTGGGCCATACCAGGCTGTACTGGGCTGTCCTGGGCTGTAGTGGGACATACCAGGCCATACAGGGCTGTAGAGAGCCATACTGGGCCATACCAGACTGTACCAGGCTGTACTGGGCCATACCAGACTGTACCAGGCTGTACTGGGCCATACCAGGCTGTACCAGGCCATACTGGGCTGTACCGGGCCATACCAGGCTGTAGTGGGCTGTACTGGGACATACTGGGTCATACCGGTCCTTACCTGGCTGTACCAGGCCGTACTGGGCTGTACTGGCTGTACAGGGCTATACCAGGCTTTACCAGGCCATACTGGGCCGTACCGAGCTGTACTGGGCCATACCAGGCTGTACTGGGCCATACTGGGCTGTACTGGCTGTACAGGGCTATTCCGGGCTGTACTGGGCCATACCAGGCTGTACTGGGCCATACTGGGCTGTACTGGCTGTACAGGGCTATTCCGGGCTGTACTGGGCCATACCGGGCCGTACTGGGCCATACTGGGCCTTACCAAGGAGCCCTCGAGGTTGAAGGTCTGCGCGTTCTGGCACAGCAGCATCACGTCCTTCTCCAGGTCGTTCAGGCTCCGGTATTTGTGGTTGCGGATGCGCTCCTGCCGGGAGGGGAAACCGAGTCAGGCGGCGGTGGCCGCGGTCGTTAAGCGGGCGCTAACGAAGCCGCAGGGTCGTTTTCCTGGGGGTGGTGTTACCTTGATCTTCTTGAAGTCCACGGGCTTGCGGATGAGCTCGTAGTACTCGGGCAGCTCC
>NW_010193837.1:52981-54523 GCF_000695765.1 Mesitornis unicolor | reverse complement strand
AATGAACGACCTTAATGTTTCTTAACTAATCTTAAATTGCAGGTAGTTAATACCAATATAATCAATACTTTGTAAATGAGATAAAATTTTACAGGACAACAGACCTCTGAACAATGTGAGATTGATTATGGGCCTTTTCTTGAGATAACAGTCTAAACATGCCAGTATTTGAATAATTCATATCATCCAGTTAGTGGCATTCATAACAACTACCTTTGGGACTAAAATAATGACTTAATAATAAGAAGAAACAGACCAAGCAAGTTTCTAGTCTAATTATGCAAACTCTCTGAGGCATAAAGTGAAGGTTCTCAACAAAAGCCAACTGAAGTGAGTATTTTTTGGTAATATTCATAACATATGCTCCTCTGTATTAGTATTACATGGGCCAAACAATACCTGTATTTATGCTTTCCATACAAGTAAAGTTTAACCTCTATTCTAATCTTTTCATAGAAAGGCAAATTAAATTAGCAGGCTAATTTGTGTCTCTGATTCAGCATGCCTAACTTGAAGCATATAAATAGTCTAATTGAAGATAGCAAAGGTGATGAGTTCCTTTTAGGTGGTTGACTGGGGCTAAGCTGTAAGAGAGTACAGGAAAGAAAAAGTACAAGTTACAGGAATTGCCATAAAGAGTGATAGTCTTGCAGTGCACTCTGGAAACAACAGTACCAGGAGGAAAAGTTTGCAGAGGATTTAGTGGCAAAACTGTGAAGAGACTTTGCTGGATCTACATCACCGTAAGTGAAACACAATGGGTCTGGGATAAGAAATAACTGAGTATTTAATTGGTTTGTCTGCAAGTTACAATTCCATGATCACATTAGGAATTACTATTTGTAAAGTGACCTATAGCAAATGACAGTGTTAGTTCTCCTAGACTATCACAATTATATGATAAAACATGTTGGCTTTTCTCCATGTAATAAACCCCCTTCCAGAATGGCAGCAACAGCTGGAGCACTACAGTGGATAAATCGCTGTGTTACCTAATCTGGATGCTAGTTAAAACACATATCACTGCTACTATGCTGACTGCATTAATGCCCTCAACTAAATCTGGGGAAGCTCTGCTGACAGTGCTGATTAGGAGGGTAACAAAACGCCATAGACAGGCAAGATATATGAGCACCTTACACCCAGGTGCCAGCGATGCTTTGCAGCAGGGAAGATAATAGTAACTGACCTGCTCCAACCTTCCTGCACCTCATGACACGCTGAGTCCTCTGCAGCTCCTTGCTCTTGATGTGACATCAGGGTGAAACAGCAATGTTCAGGCACATCCAGGGCCTCTAGTGCTTAGAGATGCAAAAGGAAACATAGGAGGGAACTTGCAGCCTCACTAAATTTCCCAGTATTGAGGGAATTATGTCAGGTTACTCCTTTCCTGATTTTATTAAAAACATTTCCATTGGCAAGTGTCCCTGTTTTACATCAGAAGATGTGTCTGTGGGTGCTTTCTATCTAGCTTTATCAGAACTATGACTTTAAAAAAAAAAGGCAAAAAAGTTAAATTTCAATCCTTCAAAAACTGATGAA
>NW_010193837.1:40888-52965 GCF_000695765.1 Mesitornis unicolor | reverse complement strand
GCTGTAATAAATTTCTGAATGTCATTATAACCTTGTTCCCATATTGAGCCCTCTTTTTATATGAGTAATAGTGGGTATTAGTAAAAATCCATATACTTTGTGCTAGAAAAGATAGAGAATTATTTATAACAATGCTATTTTATCTCATAACTGAAACGAGTAAACACCATAGTTGTCCATAAACTGCATTTCTGTTTATGAGTGAAGGCTCATGTAAAACTACACTTACAGTCTCAAAGACCCAACATTTTGTGAAGACTTTCATCTGGGCATTTCTTGGAAGCTTGTTCTTAAGGTGTACTTCAGGCAAAGCTTTCTGTATAAAATGTTAGTGATGTTATTGCTAATAATGGAATAACAAATAAGGGGAATATGGTTATGTATTCTGCCCAG
Source organism: Mesitornis unicolor (assembly GCF_000695765.1). Lineage (NCBI taxonomy): Eukaryota > Metazoa > Chordata > Aves > Mesitornithiformes > Mesitornithidae > Mesitornis > Mesitornis unicolor. The sequence continues at coordinate 52,572 of NW_010193837.1, read as the reverse complement.
GAGTATCACGTACGGTCTTTTTCCTAAAGTCACTCCATCTTTTCATCTCTCTTCTCCTCTCCTGCATGTAATAATGTAGATGAGACAGATGCAACTGATTATTTAATCTTTTTTTGTCAAGTACATAGCTTCTGCACACTGAATATACTAATATTTGATCACAAATTGAAGAGGAATATGAGCTTCTTCCACTGCTGGTGTCCCTAATCTCTGCTGTTCTGTTACGTTGACATATTATGACTGTGACTTTTAGTCTTTTTTTCTACAGTTCTAAGGTTTCTTAAGCATGCTGGAAAGCTATTTTTATTTTTTGTTTTGTGAAGCCTTTTGAATTTTTATTGGATATCTTCCTGTTTTTATGGGAAACAAACATGAAGCCGTTCCCTCCAGTCTTACGGTCCTACATTTACTCTCATTTAAAAGTGTAGCTGCCCAAACACCATGCAGATTTGCAGAACAGGTTCTGAATTTCCTTTGAAAATTATGCACTGTACAAGATACAGAAACTTGTAAAATTACCTTACTCATATTGCCACTTTCTCTTGTGAAAATACTTTTTCATTTGTTTTATTTATTTTATTTATAACCCTTTTTATATGGATTTTTTCAAGTTCCGGTAGAAATCTTGATTGGCTATATCTTCACCACTGTAGACAACAGAATGATTTAGCATCCTACAACAGATCTGTGTGAGTCATTGCAGTTTAAAACATTAGCACACCAGTAAGAATTGTTTAATAAATTATTGGTCCTACAAAATCAGTGCTGAGAGCAGGAAACATGGTATGATGGTTACTTTTTCCTCTCCTATTGAAAATGGCCATTACTCTTTAACCTGCTGTGATGATAAAAATGGTCTAATCATGGAGTCAGGGTGATTGTGGTGTTTGAAAGGAACAAGGTTAAAAAGACATTTCAAGGACTGCTGGGAACTTTTTAAACTGACAGTTTGTTCCCCAGCTTTTGAGCACATACTGCACTTGAAGGAGTATGCCTGAAGTGATTTTCTTTTTACTTAGTTTTGACTATATGGCACTGTATAGAAGCCACCAAGTGACTGACAGTACACAAATTCAGCCTTCAACAGCATATACAGCACTGGCTGTGAGGTATTATATCTCGTCCCTTGGAACTTTTAACTTGGCGTTGACTGCCATGCCCGTGCTCTCGCTGAGCTTTTCGCAATATCAGCACAGTGATTTTGCATCATCCAACATACATTGTGTAGACATAATCTATTTCTTGTAGCATTGGTTTTACATGGATTGATGCCAGAGTACTGGCTTTCTTTAACATGCAGTTTTACATGCATGATTCAGTGTCCATCATTTATTCCAGCCCCAGAAAACATCCTCATAGAAATGTAAAACTTGTTTGAGGCAGATTCCATTACCTGTAGGTGTTAAACATCACCTTGCTCAAGTTTCATAAACCGTGTCATGCCATGAGGGTGTAAGGTAATGGGCATCTTCAGATCTGCTTGTGACGTCACAGCCAAATCTCTGACAGATGATGGGTGAATTAGGTCCCATGGAATTTTCTGGACCCAGAGCTACGGCTGAACACACCTCCATAGGCAGGATCTGTGTCAAATCTGAATCTGTTACTCTCAAAATAACAAACTTAAGTAGGGCTGTTGGAACTTATCAGTCTCCTTTTTCTGGCTGTAAGTAGTTTCCTCAAATTTCTATGCAAATATCTTCTTCTTACACGGTCTTTACCATGCATTAATACTTAAATTACTGGGGTAAATCCCTCAAAATACTATTGATCCTCTATCATCCTTAATTTTTTCCAGTTAATCTAGGTAAGTGTTTCTTTATAATCGAATAAGATATTACATTTTCTAAAAAGATGTGCTAAATTCTTGTTCTTATCCTGGTGACTTTCACCTCTTTGTTTTAAAACACAGTCACTCATGTAATTAGAATACATAACACTCTGTCCTAGATCTGAATCCACAAAGCAGAGCTTCTTAAGCTGTTTTTCTTCACAATTGCCACAGAAAAATACCTTTGAAAATGCTTTTAGTGCCAAAAGAGCTAGTTCACATTTCACATTGGTAACTCTGCTTTCTACTGAAGTACTTTAAGATTTCAGCACCTGCTTCATTATAGTTATTGCACAGTTGTAATATTTTGAGTTTTGCTAAGCTCTGACTCGAAAAATTTAAAACACATAAAAGAACCCAGACACAAAGGGCCAATTAATTCCTGTTGTACCCATATGCATTGAAAGGAGCTACCACAGTCATGACATTAGCCCCATGGGGATTTTGTATGTAAGAAAGCTGCAGGGATTTGAAAGCAGTTTTTTCCCCTTTCATTGGGATTTTCCTGCAAACATTGACAGAATATTTGGACCTAATTGCAAAATAGAGTATCCTGTTTTTGTTTCCTGTGTAATATCAAGCTTAATTCTGCTTAGAGATAAAGCTCACTTTGAGACTCAAAGTATGGATACTGATCAAGAAACCTCTAAAAGAAAGGATTCTATTTGTTAAAACAGAGCTTATATATATGTAGCTTATACATACAGATATCCAGATAAGGGTATAGAGCAGGGTGGTGAATAGCAGAACAGTGTCATGCTTTTTACCTCCTGAAACTCAAAGAACACAGGTTAACAGTGCATATATTAAATGAGTATTTAAAAGTTAAATTCTTTTTACTTAGTTTTTGTGATTATCTGACCAAATCTTCACTTTATTCAGTTGGACTTCTCTTTTTTTCCAAGTTGGAGTTTCTGCCATAGTAGTAAACTATTTGGCACATTACTTTTGTATGGAGTTTTTTTCATGGTTTTGCTTCTTGAACTGTGGTGGTTTATTTGTTGTGCATTAGAGATGGAGGCTGGGTCATGGAAAGGAGCCAATGTGGGAATAGAATATTCTGTGTTTAAAACCATGATTTCATTAGAATCTATTCTTTCTGAGTAAATGGGGAAAAAAATCCACATAAATTCTTATCCTAAAAACCTCACCTAGTTTATTAGCTGGAAAAAAACAAAACCTGGGAATGAAGCTGAAAGAGTATTAGGTATATGCATATGGATCAAATAAAATTTATTTGGTTTTGCATTACATCTTCCTTTTCCCAAACAGTGAAATCTGAAGATACTTAGTCAATACATGTAAAAGACAAATAATCAACAGTTGGTTACTGTTTGACTGTGCTTTCTAATTTGTTTTCAGAGATAGTGTTCACTTATTAACAATTTTGTAGATATATGAAAAATTGTTTTGCTTGCCTGTCTCTAGAGCTGCCCTCTTACATAGATAATGTGTACTTTTTATTTTTTTTCCCTCTGGAATGGAAGAAAATAATGTTTCCCAAAATTGTAAAAAAGCTTGAATCTGTTCTTATGTATGCCTGTCTATTCTCTCCATTGCAGTTTCAAATGTTCCTGAGTTTTCCTGGTATATGTTGGAAATATCCTGTAAAAAATCTGATCTTTTATAGGCAACTTCTCCTCTCTCAAAGGGTCTAAACCTCTAAAAAAACCACTGTTATTTTATGTGCTTAGTAATTACATATAGGGAGAATGATGGTAAAACTGCAATGAAATGTCTTTTGCCTCAAGAAGAAAAATATCAGAAGCTCAACTATCTCAGATAAGTATCAGAGAGATAGCTAGACCTCCTTAAAAAAACAGCAGCAAAATTCTGTCTTTCTCTACTTTCCCACTGTGTACACAGTAGGATATTGAAACACAGAAGTTTGGTCATCTTATAGCTTTAATAAATTCTAGATTAAATCACCAAGTGAGAGAAAATCTTGAGACCGCACTGTAAAGAATAAAGGGATCAAAGTATTTGGACAGCAGATACCTGACCTGCCTTTGACTCCCCATACTCCTGTACTGTGGTTGCTATTCCAAATAGTAGAGGCTGCACCAGAGTAGCTTCACTAACTGGGGAGCAGAGATAAGATTCATTTGGAGGAAACAAGTGCAAACCTAGTTTAATGTATTATTTACATTGTGCCAGTTGTTTACTGTCTAGTATTTCTACTCGTCTCCTTTTATCACACATCTGCCTGCACCTTCATGTGATTCTCACAGTATGACAGATCTTTTTTAAGCTTCATTTGGTGCAAAAGTTACAGCAATCAGCTGCCTACCAGTGAGAGGGTGGGAGCACAGTTGTCACAAATTGCTTCATCACTGACTTCATTGCAGGAACGAGGCTGGCGATGCCAACATTTTTTTATATGAATATCATATTCTGAATTTTGTGAGAATATAGTTGCTTTACCCATATTATAGATGGACAAAGAAGGCAAAATTAAGGTTGTCTGAATATTTTTGAAGTCTCTGTACATCATCTTTTGTAATTCAAGGTGATAAGGTCAACTCCGATGAGTACACAGAGAATGTTCATGTCTATTGATAACCATTGATATTGGGTTTTGGGATTAGCATTTCAACCATGATCTTTAGTTATATTCAGTGAGAATCAAGGAAATGTCTATTTGTTTGCTTTACAGAACATCTATGTATTTTAACATTCACAAAGTTAAATTGAAATTTGACCTGGAGATTACTTAGGCTTTTTTGTATGAGCTTTTGGTAAATTATCACACTGTTACATTTTCTTTTTTGAAAGAAAAATTTATAGCAGTAGTCCCATATACCAGTAATATGCTATATTCCAGTAATACACCAGTGATATACTATATATCAGTAAAGTGTATGTGTGTGTGTGTGTGTGTGTGTGTGTGTGTGTGTGTGTGTGTGTGTGTGTGTTTACGCATACACAGGAAGGCATAAAAAAAATCTATGGTTCAATTTTTTTCATTTCTTTATGTGCATTCATTTTCATATGTACATGAAATGAATAAAAGATAAAAGAAATTAATGCAAGCATAAAGGTAGTAATTAAAATGCCACAGCTACTTTTTTTTCCTTACAGTCATCTAAAAAAAAAAAAAAGGAGGAATCATGGGAATCTAGAATTAGGCAGGAGTGTTGATCTACTCGAGGGTAGGAATGCTCTACAGAGCCGGATCAGTGAGCTGAGGTTAAACAAGGCCAAGTGCTGGGTCCTGCACTTGAGCCACAAAGCCCATGCAACACTACAGGCTTGGCGAAGATTGGCTGGACAGCAGCCTGGAGGAGAAGTACCTGGAGGTGCTGGTTGACAGCAACTGAACATGAGCCAGCAGTGTGCCCAGGGGGCCAAGGAGACCAACAACATCCTGGCCTGCATCAGGGATAGTGTGGCCAGCAGGAGCAAGGCAGGGATCCTTCCCCTGTACTCAACCTTGGTGAGGCTGCACCTCGAATTCTGTGTTCAGTTTTGGGCCCCTCACTCCAAGAAGGAAATTGAGGCACTGGCGTGTGTCCAGAGAAGGACAAAGAAGTTGGTGAAGGGTTTAGAGCACAAGTCTTATGAGGAACAGCTGAGGGAGCTGGATTTGTTTAACTGGGAGAAAGGGATACTGAAGGGAGACCTTATTGCCATCTACAGCTACCTGAAAGGAGGTTGTAGAAAGATGGGTGCTGGTTTCTTCTCCCAAGTAACAAGCAATAGAAGAAGAGGAAATGGCCTCAAGTTGCACCAGGGGAGGTTTGGATTGAGTATTAGAAAGAATTTTTTTCATTGAAAGGGTTGTCAAGCATTGGACCAGGCTGTCCCAGGAAGTGGTTAAGTCACCACCCTGGAGGTATTTAAAACATGACTAGATGTGGCACTTGGGGATGTGGTTTAATGGTGGAGTTGGCAGTACTAGGCTAAAGGTTAAGTGATTCTGTGATTCTAGAATCAGAACTGTGTCCCTCCAGTGGTCGTTGCTAACATTGTGCATCTAACATTTTAGATAAACCTGCAGAAGAAGATGCGAGTCACTGGAGTTATAACTCAAGGTGCCAAGAGGATTGGAAGTCCAGAATATGTAAAATCTTACAAAATTGCATACAGTAATGATGGGAAGTCATGGACGATGTACAAAGTAAAAGGCACAAATGAAGATATGGTAAGATTAATTCATCTGTATATGAATACATCTTATGGTTTAGCTGTCTTCAGAGGTCTGAGGTATCTCTAGTAGATAAGCATAATTGCCTGACAGTATGATACAGGTTGCCTTGCTATTATTTTTCTCAGAAAAATCCCCATCAATAAATTTGCACTTTCTGTCTCCTAAGAATGTCTTGTACTTTAATTGATGGTTGTATAAATACTATGTCCCAAGGCTAGAATAATCCTGTTTATTACACTTAACTGATCTTCATTTTAATTAGTTTACCAGTGATTACTCATTACTCTGTGTTCAATTTAGCTTTATTACACTGGCAGATGAATGTTAACCCTTAAAGGCATAGAACCCATTCATCAATGCTAATCTCTGTACTGCACAAACAGTATCATCATCCAGTGGGAAGTATGTGTTTACAGTTTATAGTTACCACTTATTTTTTATAGAGTTGTATATACAAAGCATCAAAAAATCCCTTTATCCTGTAAGTTAAGGTAGAACTAATGTACTTTGCAGCATTAGACATACTTTCTCTATGAGGAAATTAAAATACTGTGAAGAGGTATATAATGAGGGAAGAAAACAAAGCATGTCTGGTTAGAATGAAGAGTGACCAGAAGAATGCTTATAGGTTTAATTCAGCTCCCCCTGTGAGCAGTGGTAGGGTTTCAGTGCACTTCAGTAGGAGTTGGATCATCTTCTTGAAGTAAAGGGAAAAAAATAAATGTCAATCAGCATAAATAATTGCAGGCTAAATTGAATTGAGACTATTTAATACACTAATTAGAAAAGAAAACATAATTTAGTTACATTAGTAGCTTTGGTTTCTAGGAGTGACAAGATAGAGGTCCTGATTCAGCACAGACGGCAAATGCATGCCCATGCAAGCCAATGACAGTATGTTTTGCTTAAAAGCTTGCATATTGGGCAATGGAAAAGATAAAACAACCTTTTTTTGGGGAAAAAAACTAGCAGAGAAATGTGCAGGGATGGTCAGAAGAACAACGCAGATGTGTTTGAGATATGGAAACCAACTGAACCTCCATTAATCTTCCTGGCAGATTTTTATGTGTGTGTCGTTTTATCACAGGTGTTTCGTGGAAATGTGGACAACAACACCCCGTACGCCAACTATTTCACCCCTCCCATTAAGTCACAGTACATACGGCTGTATCCGCAGGTGTGCAGAAGACACTGCACTTTGAGAATGGAGCTTCTTGGCTGTGAGCTGTCAGGTGGGTTTTCTGCAGTCATCGCATCTCAGAAGTGAGCCATCAGGAAGCGCGTTACTGTGCCCAAAGTCTAAACATCGTGCAATTTTTTTCCTGGTGAAATGTAGTTGGCGAGGCTGCGTTTATCCACACCGTTACTTATCACTTTTTATGTAAATTATATAAGCAGCAACACTTATCTAAATGATGTAAGTGACAATAGTTGCTTGCAGTAGGTCAGTAATAGTAGTAGGGTAATGTGGTAGCAACCTAGTAACACTCTGTAAATCTTTCTTTGCATATTGGCCTCCAATTACGTGCAACCTAGAAAAGGTCATTTATAGCGATTCTAATAAGCATCAATAGCTATCAGGAGCCATTATGTGACATACCTTAGTATGTCACCTTAGTATGTCACACATTGTCACAGACAATGAGAAAGAGACTCTAACTCACAGTTACACTCAGCACAGCCTAAACTGAGCCCTGACAACAGTTTTGGAGAGCTGAAGCTGTCTGTGCAACAGTGTATGGCAGAGTCTTGGCAGAAGCAGGCATCAATGCTGATTTGAGTAATTTCTCCCAGCTGCTGGGTGACCATGCCAGTGTGCTGTGTGACATCCTTAGAAGGATGCTTCAGCTGCCATCAAGGACCACTCAGTGCAGTAAGACAGATTTTGCCAGGTTACTTTAGGCAAGATTTCAGTTTAGATTTGTTTTGTGGATTTGCAGCAGAAGCAGGGATTCTGTCTCATAGCAAAAAGTAAACAAGTGGAGCCGATATAAACCCTCTTAAGGTTTGTAGCAGCAGAAGTTACAGCTCATAAGTGTAAAACCTGACCTCTAACCACTGTCTGCAAAAACCTTGTTCCCTTACGTATTCAGTAAAGCATGTAAATTTTTTATCTGTTTCAAGAGATCAACCTTTTACCAAGGGAGTACTCCACTGAATTCATTTAAGAATGATTTTTGTGTGGCTGCCTGCTTACTGTGCAAACAATAGTCATCCAGTTCACGAACGATATATCAAAACAGCTGGAGTTAAATAATTCTCAGTCCTCTAGTGGCATCAAAACCAGATTCAAAAATGCAAAGTTAATGCATTAATCTCACTGTATCGCTTTTCCAATATAGATAGGTTTGTGAGTAAATAAAAAATTCTATCTAGCTGCTTTAGTCTATTAGATTTTTTTTTATGTCTTCCATTTCTAGAGCCACAATTTAAAGTAACTCCTTGCCAGAATGACCAGGAATTGTTTTGCTCAAAGAACTTTGAAAGTTACTGAAGTGAATTCATTTCAGTGGTCTCCTAACACTTTCAAGGTCATCATTTCTTAGAACTGCAGGCAGCCAAGGCTCAGCAGAACAATTTCAATCTTAATGAAAGAAATGTATAATTATACATGACGACAGACTAGTTCACTCTAATTCCAGGTGGTCTGTCTTAGGCAGAAAAATGCTTTGACAGTCTTGGTTCTCTAACAAGACCTAGTGCTGCAGAAGAGAATCATCACTGAAGGGAGAGACACTGTCTCACAGCACCAGACCATCATAAAAGCTAATTCTTTCTTAGGACAAACCTCAGCAAAATGTTCAATGCAGTCTGCTCTAGGCTCATAAATAGCTTTACTTACCAGGGTCCATCATCAGATCTTATTAAAAAACATGATCAATGTTTCTGGAGTTGGCTGTCAATAAATTAGGCATTAATTTTCATGGCCTTGTGTTCCTGCCTTACTTGCGTTTTGCATCTCTCTATGTTGTTAATTCCCTTCCCTTCATAAAGCATTGATGCAAGGTGAGAAACAGATCACAGCTACTGTTTATTAGAATGCCTTTATTCATTAAGCTATTATTAAAAATACCATCAAGCTGTTGTTTTTAAAAGCAGATAGCTCTTCGCACAACACAGTCACTCATGCAGTTCAGGCTCTGCCGTCTTGCACACGGTCTGTGTCATACATTTTGGTGGCTGTGTACCAATGCAGCAAATTCTCGGTGTTCTGACTTTATCGGTTCTTGTAGAGGGATGCTGGTCCCCAGAACTTAACCAACCTTGTGAGAATTATAGCATCTTCTGAGCATGTAATTTTCCTCTTTTTAGAATGTTGTTCTTTGGTAATTATTTCTCTATCCAAACAGTACCTATAGGTACCATTCACACAAACTCACATAAAAGGGAACTTTTTAACATCCACATTTAATACTAGATTCCCATCCCCTTGCTTGTCCTCAGCACTGTCTAAGCTGGAAAGGAATCCTATGTTCATTATTAGGAAGAAAATTTTTAGTATATCTTAATTTTCAGAAAAGAAAAATATTGCAGTATTAAAACAAAATTAAAAAAAAATACTTTCAAGTAATTGACCTAAACTGCTTTAGTCAACACTGCATAAATCCTGGCCCAAGAGAAGATGCATGTAGACCTTTGCATGCAGACCCATTTGTGGTTTTGCCTCCACTGCATTTGTTGTTTAAAATATACTTTCAGGATTTGACTTTTCTTGAAAGAAGAGGTAGATGAGGGACATGGTACAGCATGCAGACTGAAAACTAAAGTATTCTTCCCTCAGAATAGTGAACAGAGAATAACCTTTCAATTTTCAGCTGCTAATCCACACTCATCCTCATTATTTCACTGCTCCTGTTTCACTGAGATAGACCAAATGAGAAGTAACTGCAAACTTACACCTAAGTAGGTTTAAACACAGAGTTACCAGATAGCATTTATCACAGATGGTGATATCCAAAGTATCTCAAACATTTTGACCTAAGACACTTCATTGAACATAAACATACGTACGTCTACATCAGCTCTCACTAACAGGTGATTAAAATGGGAAGGAAAATTGAATGTTTTCGCAGGGACATTGCGAAGCAAATTTAAAGAAGATACAGTGCAGTGAAGAGAAGACATCCTGGGAAGTCATGATCATTGTTATAAGTACACTTCTCTGAGGAAAGACTATCTACAGATGCAAAGCTTTGTATTAGTTTGATGATTCAGTCCTTTGCACCCTGGGTTACAACTCACCTATCAAAATAAGCCGTCATAATCTTCCATCGTTGCAGTAGGGAGCCATAGGAACTAGAAAGCAATGGGGTCTGCTGTTACTGTCTGTGACACAGCACTGGGACATTGCTCTGCCACCCTTGTGCATCATTTTCGTCTCCTCTGGGTCTCGCTGTTCTCACTTTCTCCTGTTTCCTTTAACAACTGTCCTCCTCCCTTTGGGGCAGTGGAGAAGGAAGGCGAGTGTAAAATCCCATTAATTCATGCACGCATGCACAGAAGACACACCAGCAGGCACATGTCTTGTTTCATAAATCAATAATAATACTCAGAAAAGATAGAACTATTTTTGATGGGTTGGACCAGCACTGAAAATCAGTTTTGACAACCCCTGTTTTTGTGTCAGGAACCTCTTTCAGATTCCTCAGATGAAACATTCCGGCTGACAGCCCTTGTGATCCTGGAATGATGCTTCAGAATTGAATAATAAAGTCCTTCTCTAAAGCAGCAGATGATTCTCTCTCATTTGTGTTATCAGTTGCTTACTCCTACTCCCAGGAAAATTGTTTTGTTGTTGTTTTGAACTAGATCATTCTACAGCCAAGGCTGTGCAATTTCCACTTGTGAACTGAGAATCAGTTCTGAAAGGTTAGGCCTTTCTTGAAAAACACACTCTCTTTTCTGTTCATTTTTTAATTGAATATGAAACGTGTCAGTATTTCAAATTTTAAGTACAGTTGTTACTACAATAAAGAGCATTAGTCTCTGCTAATATGCGTTTGCCCTGTTGTTAGACCCCCCCACAAAGAGATTGGTCTTACCTTCCCGATTTGAATCCCTAATAATTCCACTTAATACTGAGTGTTAAACCTACAGTAGAAACAGAAAGTAGAATCTAACCAAAAAGTCTTTACTAATAATATCAGAGAAAATAAAAATTAATCAAGTCTTTAAATCTCAGTAAACATACTGTGGAGGAAATGGACTTTTGAGAAAAAGACAAGCAGCTTCGATATCTAGCTCAAATAAAGTGAAGAAAAAAATAAAAACTTTGATGGTGATTTAAGTGGTCACACAGTGCTCTGGCACTATCAATAGACACCAGCTGAGTACATTCATGGTCCCAGCAGGAAAAACTCACGACTTGTGTGCGTGCTTTAAGAGACACAGCTGGTGACTCAGCCTCGACCTGATGGGAAACAGCTCAGCAGTGTGGGATGTGAGCATCAGGTGGAAAACCTCTGTCTTCCCAAAAGCACATAATGTCCAGGTTCTGTGCATTCACAGTGATGATGCACTCCTTGCAAACACATGTATGTCAGATCCTGAGCACACTCACTCCATGAGTGCGAGTATGTTAATATTTCTTTGCGATTACATTGTATCAAGTCAGCTACTGCACTAAATAGGATCGCCAAATTTTACTGTGAAATAAAACCTTTGGGACAAGTGCATGTTTGCAGGTTTTTGACAACTGGAGCA
>NW_010193837.1:0-40857 GCF_000695765.1 Mesitornis unicolor | reverse complement strand
GTGAGAAAATGGTTTCTTTTTATATTTCCATCTTTCACCTTTTTCTTAAATAAGCATCAAACATTACGCCACTGAGCCATATGTCCACCTTTCCTGATCTCTTGCTCGCTCTCCACCACTTGGCTTGCCTCTCTTTCCTGTATTTTTTTAAACCTTGAAACCACGCAGCTCATATACCTCCCTTAACTTCCAGTACTGTTGCTGCAGTGCTGCTACCAAAGGATGTCTCTCCTGTTGTCCGCTTCCTTCTGCCCTCTTACAGGTCCAAATGTACCTTCTGTGTTAGCAGTGTACAAGAGGATCATAGAGTCACTAATTTTTATTTTTATTTTCTTTTAATGGACACCCAACAACAAAAAAAGCCCAAAAATCTATGTTTCACTACAATCAAAATACCTCAATTATGTGGGGCATCCACTCATTTTAAACAAATAAGCCATTAATTCTCAATTTCTCCTAAGCAATTATCTCCTACCATTATCCCTCGTTCAGTTGTTTTTCTGTAGTCTTACACAGTGTCAGTGAGTGTTGGTGCTTTCTAAGTTTTTGGCTAGATGTCAAGTAATTCAAAATTGTAGAAGAGCTCAGTGCTTTTTAACATTTTACTTCAGCAGTGGCTTTAAGAAAAATTAATGTTTCCTGAGTAGGCAAACACGTGGTTGTTGTGACATGGCATAAAAGCATGATAAAATCAAACTGAATAGAGAAAATGATAGCAAGCTTCTGGACAGGAAAATAAAACCAAGAAGAGACGAAAGTCATCTATTCTGTTTGCTTGCCTTTATAAATTTATGCTAGGATAAAATAAGCTAAATTCTCTATCTTGTTTTTGATTCTTCCAAGGTAATGTGGAAATAAAGTGGCATTTTTCATTTGTTTGTTTACAAGTTACTCCAACAATATTCTTGATTAAAGCCTTTTCTTTGAGAATTGCGTTTTTCTTTTCCATAACAGAAAACCCAAATCTCTTACAAAAATAAGAATGTAGTGTCACAGATAATATTTTGCTGTTCCAGGCTGCTCTGAACCCCTGGGGATGAAATCAGGACACATACAGGATTTCCAAATTACCGCCTCCAGTGTTTTCCGCACGCTCAACATGGACATGTTCGCTTGGGAGCCCAGAAAAGCCCGGCTGGACAAGCAAGGCAAAGTTAATGCCTGGACCTCTGGCCACAATGATCAGTCACAATGGTTGCAGGTACAGTTTCACATACATATTCCCAAATGTTTATCTTCTCTGTGTTTCAGGTATGGAGTTGGTTGACTGGTTTAGGATTATATTCATACTCTTCAATTTCTGAGAGTAACCATCTGAACTCTGACACATGTAGGAGGTGAAGCTATGAAAACCCACACAGATCTTCAAGTCTTTGGTACCTTGGTACCAAGAACCCTAGAAAGTGCCTCAAAAAATAGTGCTCAAGGAAACCTTCACCTCCACTAGACAAGACTCAGAAGTTGTCCAGCAGCAATTAATTTTCTTTTGTTAATGGATGCAAATAGTAGTTGCAGATCTGTTTCACTGCTTGCTTTTGATATGTTTCCCTTCTGTCTTTCCAAAGCTCCTTGGAAAAGCGTATTTACTTTAGCTTTGCGCACACTAGCAACTCTGACCCATAGGAATTCTATTTGTCTAGATGAGACTGCTCAAAACTACCTTCCAACTTCTCTCTGAAGCTAGCAAATTCATTATAAAGCTGTGCACAGGGGTTGTTTTCAGCCTGGGAGTGATTTATACAAGTCAGTAATATGTTAATGTGAAAGACTGCAATAAATCACTGGTATGGAAGCCTATTTGACCTGTCACTGACATATTTACATTTTCTGAACTGTTGAAAATAGCGGTGGTTTTAGTCAGCTGCCAGTTTGCAGTGCAGTTCTCAGTGGGAAGCCTCAATAGTACTAGACATGGCTACTAACCCCCTGCAATCTTTTCACATAAAAATTATGACATATTAGCTTTTTTTACCTAGAGTTGCCAAGCAATTTAGCCATACAATTGCTATATTTTCTCATAGGTTTACACAAATACTGAAAGGAAGGGGCAGTTGCCTTGTCTATTTTGGTTTTGAATAACTGAAGATCCTGGATTTTGTGAAAGTTTTTTAGAGGAGCTTGTTGAAACAGCTGTTACTAACTTCTGGCGCGGAAGATTTTATTGCTGTGTTCTGAGGTGGAGAAGCAGATGAAAATATCTCTCCACATAAAAGAGAGGCAGATGTTTCACAGCCAGTTTTAGCCCCATCAGTGATACAAAGAAACTAAGGGTGTGCAGAGACTTCACAGGAATATCCTGTGGTGCATTATTCCTCCTGTGGGTGACAGTGCATTTTTAATTAACTACAGATGGCAAGAGGTTGCAGAGGTAATTCTTATATTCTAAAGTTTTCCATTCTGTTCTAAATGTGTCCATATTTGAACCTCCCTGAACCTCCAAATTTAGTCTGACCACTTGCACAGTCTCTCCAAGTCCTTGAAGTATCAGGGATATTCTTTTTTAATCTGATCCAAAGAAAGTTGTGAAAAAATATTCATCTTTTAGTTCATTTGTCATGGGACTATGATATGAGTTCAGAACTTCACAGAAATATGACCAATTTACCCTTCTCTGAAAGTGATTATACTGATAATATTTCTCCAGAAGAGCATCAAAACATTTCTGGTTTGGGAAAAAAAAAAAATAAAAAAAAATGAGGCATTAAACCCACTTGTTTTATCAGTACTTAAGCTGCTTGTTAACTTCTACTACAAACTAGTAATTCTGTATTCAGTCTGTGAGTATAGATGGACTCACATGCTTCAAGTTTAGGTAACAATCCTGTAAGAAAGACACGCCTGCCGTTTAAATTTCTCCATTCATTGTTGCTCTCTTTGCTGATAGTTCTCTATTTTTTCTTTAAAATGTGGAATATTGTGTTGTAACCTTTTAACACACTGACTACAATTTTATCATCATGCTGCTTTCATAGAATTCAGTAAAGACACATTTGGAAGGAAAAGCATGTGAAAGCAAATTTATTTGTATGTCCTTTTCCCTTAGCAATTACATATTACAAAGAATTAACCCAATCCATAGTATCCTAAAACATGCTTAAATTAAGTAAGACATGGATTTCTGGATTTTGCTGAAATGGCTGCCTTATCAATATGGTATTTCACAGTGTTAGCTTTCCATGACTTTTGAATTTTCTCCACGTGCCTTATTTGGTTTATCTTTTATAATTTTCACTAGAAAGCATATAAAATTAGATAAAAGCCTACTAAATGCCCTTAAAAATGATTGGTTTTATGTCTGGTATGTGGACGACTTGAACAGATCTGTTCTGACTTACACTTATTTTGGGGGACAATTACCCAAATACTCTTGCTATCAACTGTCCCTCTGTTTAAAAGCTTGTCTGCTGGCATACATCTCAGAGTGCCTGCTGTGATAATGGCTGCTGAAAGATGTTGTTTGCATCATGCATAAATCCTACTTACTACTTACGGGCAGTTCACAGCACATTTGGATGAACTTTAGAGATAAATTCTTCTCCATTATAAGCTGCAGTTATTTTACTCAATTTTCTCTCAGAAAAATTCTGAATCCTCTCTGTATTTAAAAATGCAGCCATTAACAACTATACTCTTTGTTTTAAAGTGTTCGGGGTTGCTGCATCCATAATTTAGCTCCAGAGATGGAAATATGACATATTATGTGGCTCTTCACAGAAACAGTGAATTTTACGATTCAAGAATACTATTCACCTTATTGGTGCTGCAGTTGTTCAAAATCTGTGTGATCTAGACTCTAACCACTTATGAACTCCGGATTCCCCACACAAACACCTCTACAGCAAACACCATCATTAATAATGGAAGTATGTGACATGAGGGAATACTAATGAGATTAGATGACCAAAATTGTACTTTTCCAGCTCAGTCATAATCTGGGTCTGAATCCCTCCACGTGATTACTCAAGGGCACTCTCTTCATGCCTTTAGAGATGGTGCTGCACTGATGATTTGTAGTGGGTGTAGATGAGAAAGTGAAATTAAAAAAAAAAAAGTAATGGTTTGCTTCCCATAATTATGTATAAACTTAGCATAAACTAAACAAGGTAAAACATTTCAAGTTAGTTACTGAGAAAAGAAAGAAAAGGCTAAACTTTGCTTTCTTTCAAGGCAGTTCCTTTCCCTCATTACTTTGATTTGCTTGTTAGCATCATTTGCTATCTTGAACCAGTTCACAGACTTTTCCCAGGATCTTTCGCTGAACTACCATGACCAGGTGGCTTTGCCAGTTTTGGGAGTACTTCGGCTCCTCCTGGATACAAAGTAGGACTGTCATTCCAGCCCATCACCTCACTCCCCATTTCTTCTGTTATTTGACATGAAAGGAGGCATTACAGAACTTCTCACCTTATGCCCACGATAAGGCACTGAGGCTATAAATATTCATAAATTCAATATAAAAATTTAAAATTATTCCTACTGATTATTACTACTGGGTGTCTGCTCTTGTAAATAGATTTTCACCATTCTGTATCTCATTTTCCTGGCTGAGACTATCATTCAAAAAAATTAACACTTTCTTCACAGTCCATTCCCACTCTACTACTAATTTTCACAGAATCACAGACTATTAGGAGTTGGAAGGGACCTCGAAAGATCATGCAGTCCAATGCTCCTGCCAGAGCAGGGTCACCTAGACTAGGTTGCAGAGGAACACGTTCAGGCGGGTTTTGAATGTCTCCAGAGAAGGAGACTCCACAACCTCACTGGGCAGCCTGTGCCAGTGCTCTGTAATCCTTACTCTAAATAAGTTTTTCTGCAGTTATAAATTATGAAATCAGGACAGCACCTTAAACTGTCTTTTCTGTATTTTCTGTTAGTTAGGTTTTGGTGGTTTAAAATATTTCCTTATTTCTGATACATCTTCAGATGCCATATCTGTCCCTGTATTGATTTACCACTCTCTCTCACTGCCTAATAAGAACAGCAACACCTTTAATGCTCTTCTTTGTTTGTCCTTCACCTGGTGCTTCAACAAGTAATTTCTCTGATGCTGTTTCCCTGATCTACCACCCTCTGCAATATTTCTTGGAGCTGAGGCACCTCAGTTCATTTGGTGTCTCCAAATAACTGGAAATTTCTTCTCCTTCCCCAACCATCTCCTTTGCATAGATTGATTTGTATGTTATCCTAGTTCTAACTTTCTAATTGTACTGGGTTATTGGTAGTATTTTATCTTAAAAGCAGTGATGTGCTGGGTTTTTTGAAGGCCTGTACCTCTACAGCGCACAGCTGGACGAAAAGGATGCCCATCTTGGAAGCCTGCTGAGGTTCTTTTGTATCTTCATATTATCTTCAGGTCACCAGCAGCATTGCAGTAGCTTTATGTTTTTAGTTGTACTTGAAGATTTAAAGCACTTTACTCACTGCAAAAATTACTTTCATCTGGTTGCTTACCTTGTATTTTGCTGCAAGGCTGGTGGAAAGTTCTGCAGATTGATGTTCATGAGTGATAAACCTGATACAGTTTATCCACGGTTTGTTTAAATAGTTACCATTGAGCTCAGATTATTTGAGAAAAACATGCCTCCCTTAACTAGTAGAGCAGAGTGACAAGCAATTTCTTATTTTAATGTTTCTCTTGCTGGTTGCATATGTTGGAATCAGCTAAGCACTATTAGGGAACAAAAAAGTTGCTGATAAATATAGCATATTGTTTGAAGACAGGCAAAGCAACTCTTAAATACCTACACATCTTTTAAAAAGTGATGATAGCCAGTAGTGTAATAAATTTAGTTCGGGTATTTCTCTGCAAACCTCATCTCCAGTATTAGACAATATTATTGAGATTTTTCATCAACACCATTAGAAAACAATTGTCACAGTGCTGCAATTGAATTTCAGTGTAATGCATGACCATCTTTTTTTACATCACAGAGCTGCTTCTTTGAAAACAAAGGTAAAATTGTATTCCAAGTAATTATTCACTTTTTGTTATATAAATGCAAAAACATCTCTATCTACAAAGTTTCATGCCATCATAGGATCTACTTATCTTCATTTTCTAGCATTTTTTTACCATGTTTGAGCTTCTAAGTAATCAAAGGAAAGAGCTGTTATTTAAAGGCTAAAATAGACACAGGTTTAGAATACTCTTATAGAAAGTAGACTTTGTGCTACATTTCTGTGGTATTTACAAAACTTGACAGTTGCATGTGTTGTGCTTTACACCACCAACACAAGTTGTTTGAAATTGTCTAAATACTAAGATAAATGAGGATTAAGAGAAGACAGAGCGTAACCATGTCTAATGCTACGTCAGCTCCAGCAGCCTCCTGCAGACCAGAG
This sequence comes from Mesitornis unicolor, assembly GCF_000695765.1. NCBI lineage: Eukaryota > Metazoa > Chordata > Aves > Mesitornithiformes > Mesitornithidae > Mesitornis > Mesitornis unicolor. Next base: position 34,512 of record NW_010193837.1, on the reverse strand, counting down.
AACCACAGAATCATTAAGGTTGAAAGAGACCTCTAAGATCACCAAGTCCAACTGTCAACCCAACACCACCATGGCCACTAAACCATGTGCTGAAGTGCCACATCCACACACTTTTTGAACACCTCCAGGGCTGGTGAATCCACCTCGTCCCTGGGCAGTCCCTTCCAATGCTTTCACCACTCTTTCAGTGAATAGATTTTTCCCAATATCCAATCTAACCTCCCCTAGTGCAACTTGAAGCTGTTTCCTCTTGTCTTATCATTAGTTACATTTAAGAAGAGACCAAAGCCCACCTCTCTACAACAGCTAATATGAGCCTGGAGAGACAACCATGACTTTTTTTTTTACATTTCACTATTGGTTATATATATAAATATATGTATAAAAAACCTGATGCAAAGGGAGTAAACTACAGCAATTTTTAGTTTTACTGATTCTATATATAAAGTTTACATATATCATTTATAGGTATCTTGAATTACCTACTTTTAATGAGTTGCTTAGGCTCCTTTATAAATAATGGAAAGAGGATAGCATGCTCAGGGAATAATTCATCCTACCCTAAATAAATGCCTAAGTATTCTGTATGAATGACCCTGGAGATGTGCCTTTACTCTGTTAGCCACAGAGAGAGATAGACAATTAGCTTAAACTAGAAGATTAATTTCTGAATGACAAAAGTTACATGAGTTGAATCCATCTCTTTTTTAATATGAAAAGAGAACATTATTTTTCATCTTAAATTGGTTCACTAAGCTTTTTTTATTTTAAAAATAACATTCTTTCTGTCACTGAAAAAAGAAATGTTGTTTTCTGTCTATCGTTTAACTTCTCATCTGTTATTGCACCTGCCTCTGCCTTTTATTTTTGTTGTATGCATTTATTTATTTTAATTAATTCTGAAGAGTCTTAATAGTTCAGAAATCACTATACTGTAACATTTTATAAATGCTGAAAACAACTCATAAGGAGAAAAATATGTGAATTGTTTAATTATCTTTTGATTTGTGTTGTTAGCAAAGCAAGCATTAATACCAGTACTGGTTAAAGTAACCAAATAAATGGTTTCTGTCTAGCCACCAGCTTAAATATTTTATTTTCACACCCACCGTCTTGGGGGGGAGGGGGGGAAGTGCTTAACAACATCTTAATTAAAGAAGAACTTGAAAGACTCGGAATTCTTTACTGTGAGGGTGGTGAGACACTGGCCCAGGTTACCCAGGGAAGCTGTGGATGCCCCCTCCCTGGAAGTGCTCAAGGCCAGGTTAGACGGGACTTCGAGCAACCTGGTCTGGTGGGAGGTGTTCCTGTGCATGGCAGGGGTTGGACTGGATGAGCTTTAAGGTCCCTTCCAACCCAAACCATTCTGTGATGCTATGACTAGGATAAAATGTTAGTTTAAGAGCAATCTAGTAACTAACATAATGACAAAATCACATGTCTACTTGAAGGCTTGAACTGCTAAGCAGTGTATTGTTACTGTATTGTCTTTGAAAGATGCAGTAGTATTTGATGGGAATTGTAAACTCAGTTATAACATATTATAAACAAAGGGCACGTATCTTTCTCCACAGCTCTGATAAACCACAGCCATCACCAACAGATCAGGAATGGATTCAATGTCCTTTACATGTACAGCAACAAAAAGTCTCTCTCATTCTTCAGATGCAAAGTTGGTACTGTTTTTAAATTATGATTTCTCACAAACATAAAAGTGGGTTCTTAAATTTCAGATGGCAAAAGTCAAGTTGTGTAGAGATCAACCTTTCTTTGTGATACGCTTTTTGTTGGGATACTGAAAGATATTTACAGTCTGATAGTTCAGAGGATGCAGCAACATAACAGGGTAGGCTGTGATTAAATTTTTAATATGTATCTTCCCTTTTCCATGTTTTGCTAGAAACTCACTGCAGGTAAATTTTCCTAGAAAAAGCAGCCTGTGGTAGAATAAGGTAGTAATGAGCAAATAGTTCTGAGTAATTTAGTCAAAGACAAAAGCAGGTAAAGAAAGATAGTGGCTTCTGAATTGCACACAGTTATATTTACCTACTTTTCACTGCCTAAGCTAGAATGCTAAACAATACACTATACTGACTTCTTCACTTGCCCATAAATTACAGACAAGCTTATAACTAGATGATCATTATTTGCTTTTAGGACAGTGCATAGCTTGAGATGAACAGCAAGCTTTTTATCTTTGTTTCCCTTTTTTCTTTATTTTTTTTTAAACTCTGATCTCTATGTTGCCAATGCTTTTTTAACACTACTACCAAACACATAGCTTAGAGAAATGGTATCAAGAGGTATGCCTTGATTTCCTACCTGCCAGCAAATATTTGATGGCCATTCCAGAGGTCACCCTCTAACCCAGTTTCTCCCTCAAATCATTTCAAGTTAAATGTATTATTCACATTAATAGTGTTACTAAATTGTGCATTTCAGCACTGCCCTTCCTAAATTGCTTTTGACTTTGCAAAGCTTTCTTCTGCAATTCATTTTATGGAAATGTTTATAGTGGTAATTGAATTTAACCCTTGAAATTTAATAAGACAGTATAAAATCCGGGTTTATTTTGCCTTTTCAATGCTGTATTTAGGCTGTATTTTATCATTTAAGTAGCAAAGTCTAGAACCTTGGTAGAATAATGTATTTTACTCTGGGAAAATACAAAGAAATTTTTAGAAGGACAGGTAGAGTATAGAAGCCCTTTCTTGCAAGGTGTCCAGGAAATATGCAACAAATAGATACAGCATGTTTTTTTCCTGGAATAAAAATCTGTATGACAACACCTTCATACACAGGTACACAGTCTGTCAGAACTGTAAATTAGCTATGGTTAAGCTATAGGAGGAAAATGTTTCATTGCACTACTCTGTTCAGTGAATTATATTCCCTACTCTCTCTTATAAGTCTTCAGTAAAAAATGAGGAGTTAACTCAGTGTTCTTTGAAACATAACAAATTCATCATCACTAACAAAGATTACTTGAGAAGTTTCCATAAACTGTTGAATCATGTCTAGCTCTGAACCATTGCAAGAGAGCACTGTCAGTTCCCTTACAGACTTGTAGTTTTAATCTGTGTATCACTCCCCTGCAGATGAAAGTTAAATTGAATAATGACCCATTTCCTATTACAAAAACAGGTTTTGATCTTGCTTTAAAAAATCTGGAAGTGTAAGTGAAAAATCTCTGTTTTTTCTGAATTATGATGTACATAGGATTTGAGTTTGATGTATGTTTTGTTACTGTGTATTTACAGTGGAAATTTTGTGCTTACTTGATGGCAATAGCAGCACCTTCTGAAAATGGCATGCATTAAATTTTAATGGAAATATGTTAGTTTTTTCTTATTTTAATTTCCTACCTGTCTTATCTAGCTATCATTTCCACCAATTTGAAAGTGTTCTATCTCTGTCTGTGAAACAAAACCGTATTTTCCTTGCCCTCTCTTAAAATAACAAAATGGCTACAAAATTGGCTGGTCAGGAATACAAAAGGAAAGGATTCAAATATGTTTCTTAGTTGTGCCTTTGTCTTCTATGGCAGTGTTTCAAAATAGCGTCCACTATTTCCTAATAAAACTGTCCATTGTTTTCATAGCTACATCTGACTTAGTTTTAGACTCAAGCACAATTGAACACAGTTGTTGCCCCACAATGCTTTCTGTTGTGATAAGGCAAAAGAATTACAAAGAAAATACAGATGACAGGGAGAAATTAAGCGACCTTGACAGAGTCAAGTACCTTTAAGCAAAATATATACCGAACATAAAAACAGATGAGTTCAACACCAGTGCAGGGTGAAAGCGAAAAAGTGGAGTGGAACTGGGTCTACTTCTGTTTTCTGATAGCTCAATGCTTTGTTAAATGGACTGTGTTGTTTTTATTATTATGTGTGTTCCCAAACATTACTTCTTGACTAAGCAAGACACTTATATTTTCTTCATGTATCTGTCAAGATCTTGTGATTAAAATATACAAAGGTCTGAGAAAGCTGTTCTTCATTATATGGGCCTCTCAATATTGCATTTGTATGATTTCAGTCTTTATGCCACTATAAAAATGCAGTGACGTTATAAGATTCTGGTTGACTTCAGAACGTGTTTGCTCAGAATCTGCTTTCCATTTTCTTATTCTATTCCCTACGTAAAGTAGACAGAGGCAAATTGAATCCTCACTTGGCAAATGATGAACAGAGATCATATCTTTTTTGCTAAGTAAATAATGAAGTTGAGACACAAACACAAAGAAGCAGTGCTGGCAAAGGAACCTCAAATTAATCTAAATTAGAAGGCAACAAACTACCCTGCAGCCTTCTTCACGGGAGGGTGAAACGTGCTTAACCAGGCTGACATTCACCTAGCACTAAAATGCTAAGCAGAAAAATGAAACAGTCAAATCTCAGCATGTTAGAGCATCACATAAAGTAGATATGGACATCTCTCTTGCTGTTTCTGAACCTCAGCCTATTCATTGGTTTCCTCATGTATTTTTCCCTAATAACGTCCCAATCATAGCTGATTGTTTGTCTCAGCAGAATACTTAATACCTTGGGTTTTTTATTTTTCGTTTCCATGTTAACTCAAGTGTGTCTATACAGCAATGTGTTGCTCAAGACCCTCTTTCCACTCTGCTTAATAACATTCATTCTGCTTGATCCTCAAGTAATGCAAGAGCAGTTTCCCTGTCAGAAAACATGACATAAGAGAAAAATCTTAGCGGAAAAGGTAAGAAAGAAAGAGAATTTAAAGGGGAAATCACAGTGGACACAAAAATACTGCAACTAAACATTTCTTGAATTATCTGGATCTTGTTCAAGAGCATCTTGAGATTTATAATGTAGATCATCACAGCAAGCTCTCATTGGAATTTTCTCACTGATTTTGGGTTTCTGTCTGTGACTACATTTGCTCAAAGGAGCTGAGACTTAGCAGGCATAAAGGTAGAAACTAAGGCAAATTTTCTCAGAATGGAGATATGTTTTTTTAATGTATAGTTCATCTTTAACATCATGACAGAACTAAAATGATATCTGAGTTGACAGTGCTTGTGCTGATATTCAATACTTTTCTCTAAGATAAGACAGATATTGGGTTATTTTAAAGCAATGCATACTTTAAAAGTTAGTTCTTGGAATTACAAGAACTTCTTGCCTAATTATGTCATATACATAGCCAAGTCTTAATTGCTTTTGTTGCTGAAGTGTTCTTCGTAGAAGCTTCATGTTTAATTAACCATAAGATATATTAATCCTATTTCAACTCAGCCTCTCTTTGTTGTATAATTAAGCAGAAAAATATTTTCACAATTAGAAGTTAGTTCTATATATAGCTAGTAAAAAGAAAACACCTCTGTAAAAAACAGAGATCTGTTATTTCTAATGTCAAAAGTAAAAATATTCAGACTCATCTTAATGGGTCATCTTTGTTAAGAGGTAAGGAGAAATATAACACAGCAATACTGTTTACAGCTAAGAAATATTAAGAAGAAAACTATCAGAATATTTTTGAAAGGCCTTGCTGCAGATGGTTAATGATCTCCCTTTGGCAACATCAGAAATACTACAAAGGCATGATACAGTATTTATGAATGTAGGAACAGATCCTCATTGTGTATTCCTTTATCTGAGTTTATTTTTATTGACTTTACTTTGGGATGTTGCTCAGTTTGTCTTATTTATACTTCAGTTACATTGGACTCAATGCTGCTATATACCAGGTTTGCAAATACTGTGGATTCAGTTTTGTGTTTTCCTGCATAATGCTGAACATCCTGAACTTTCAGAAACCTCAGTAGCATGCTGGAGAAGTAACTAAGACTTGCTTTTTTGGATAGGTACCAAACAGCTTCAGCTGATGTTGTTTCATGGGGCCAAAGAATAAGAGATTTTTAGAAAGTGGTTTATTGACTCCCTAGCTAACTTACATGGCAATGTTGAGACTGTAAAACTCAGTGCACAACTGAGTTGACAAAGCATAGATGCCTCCAAACTCAATAAGGGCCTTGGAGCACAGCAGTCATGTAGTTGTAAGTGGCACACAGGTCCACCACAGAAAAAAGCCATATTGTTTTCAGTGTCTCTCACTGGTCCTGGGAAAGTTCTTCATCCATTTCAACAGGATCTCTGGAAATACTGTGATTTTCTTCCACATATGAGTATGTTGCTTGCTAATGCATGTACAGAGAATGAAGTGAACCTCAGTCAAAACATGTGGACATCACAACAGTGATGGATCGCACATTTGGAGAACGTGAGGCAAATCAAAATGAGCTAATGGGAGTGATAGCCAACCATCAGTAGAGAGGTGCCTGATGACTGAAAAATGAATGATACATTTATTTTGCTCCTAATTCAAGCTTTCCTCTTTCCGACCTGCAGATCTGTCTCCACTGGGAAGACAAAAAAAATCCCTCTGAGCCGCTTTAAAACAGCCACCAGTTTAGTTATTTCTTGTTGGCCATTTTTCACAGCATGTGCCACCAAACCATTTATTCTTTTCAATTCCCGCAAATGTACCTCAATATAAATTGCAGGACCACAGTAAGATTTGCTTTGTGTTCTGAAATACATCACAGGGGTTGTTTTTATTTGAGAGGAGCCTAAAAGTCTTGTTTTCCAAGGTTCACGGCAATAAATCATAGTCCTACAAAGTCTTTTGATATTAAAAATTAAATCTGTTTTATGAGAATTTAAGAGTTATTTGGGGGTTATCATCAGCAAGTTTTAACATGATTCCCTTTATGTTCTTTATTCCCCACCCTACTGTGTGTAATTTTGTGTTGCTAAGGCAATCTGACTCTATATATATGCAGAATAATTTTTTTAAATTCTAAGATAATTTTCCATTTAAAATATACATCATAAATAAAATACACGAAGATGAAGGAAGAGTCTTTTGAGAATTTGCACATCTGAGTTACTTTATAACTCTGCAGATGCATATGGGGAGGGTGCAATCTTTCTCCTTTTTACACTATAATTTTTAAATTTTCAGATTGCATTCCACTGTTATAGTAAAATGTCATAAAATGTTATCTGATTGTAGTTCTGATGAAGCAATAATGACACCCACTATCAGGGTAAGAGAGGACAGTTGACAAAGGGCCACAGTGTTTTACTTTTTGACCCTCTGAAAAGTCAAATATCAAATGGAATAATAGCATTCTGGGAAAAAGTTGAGCAACTGGAAATAAATGCTGTCATGCTGAGTAACATCTAACTCTGTGATTTAAAAAAATCTGTCATCTATTATGGAAGCTCACTCAGAAGGTGGAAATTGTGGCTAATCAATTTACATTGCAATCCTCCCACATTGCCTGAGCCTCTGCATTTCATTTTGACTGAAACAAGAACTGAATTCTGGGAATTGGATTTTATTTCTTGCATTAAAAGATAGAAGGAAATTAAACTTTAATGCACAAGAAAATAAATGGAAACATTAAAATTAATTATTCAAATTTAATCTGTTCCTCAGTTTTACAGAGAACTTTAAATTTCATTTGAGCATTGCACTTCAGCCATTTAAGCAATGTGGTCTTTAAAACTGGAATACTGCCTCTGTGTGAGGAGCTTTCTAGGCAATTTGATCATCTGTCACTTTGCATTGTATCACTCCATTATTTCACAGACTAAAGGGAAATGCGTAAAACGAAACTCAATGCCATGATTCTAAAAATGCATTGTTTATAAAATACAGATCTCTTCACTGAACTGCACTTGATTTTAATAGTCATGTAGCAGCGATTAAAAACGAAGGCAGGCAGCTTTGTTATTTTTTTAGATTAATTAGTTTATTGCACCAACTTAGGACCACGTTGCCCACAAAACACTATAGTAGCTATTTGGGAGGATTTTTATGGCTCAGGAACTGCCATTAACTAACCTATTGCAGTAACATAAAATGGTTTTTGTTTTAGTTTTTGGTTTTTTTTTTTCAGAAAAATTAATATCCAAAGAAACTCTGTCTACTTGAAGCAGAACAAGAAGCCAGCTAGTGTACATTCAGATATGGGTGGCAGTATGCTGATCTTCACTCCTTGAGTTAGATTTAAGAATCGATGCTGCAGTGTTTCAAAAATGATTATCAGAAGTCTGATCCAGAATATAGTGAAGTCAGTATAAATGCTGATACTTTGTTGTTGTTGTTTTTGTTGTTGCTGCTGTTGTTGTTGTTGTTATTTGCCATGGTACATAGGAAAATGACTGGGAATAAACAGTGTTGTCCACTACAACCGCATGTCATACAGCTCTACCTTACTAGAGCAATCAACCCTGTTAACTGTGGGATTTGTTGTCCATACCATCCTGTAAATGATTTCTAGCTCAGTTGCCTAAAGTGTTTGACGGGCTTTTACCAATTTGGTTTTGGGGTGTAGGCTTTTTAGACTCTGAGCTGAATACTCACAATAAGAGCTCACATTATGCTCACTGTAGTAGTGATAGTCCATACCACTGCCCAATCTATGAGCTGAGGATTTAGGAATTTCATGCTTTTTACACCCCTATTTCTTCTCCCTACTGCCCATAAGTGGATACTAAGATACTGCCTGTTGTGTATGGATAAAGGAAATATGTGTGACAAAAATTAGAGGACATCATCAGTGGGAGTCAGGTCTTAGGAGGTGATTTTTCTCAATGCATGATAGACCAGAGAAACTGACAAATGATTTTGTGGCAGTGAGAAGTTGATTTGAATTCAAGGGGAGACTGGACATAAACTCATCCAGGTCTTACAGGAAGAAGCCCATTAGGAATTACTATATAGACAAAACATAAGAGACTCAAGAAATATGTATTTCCAGATATGTATGTATTTTGCCTTTTGTAACTGCTTTTGGCCACTTTTGGAATCCAAATACTGGGCCCTTGGTTTGCACCAGTACATTTTGTTCTCTTCTGCTGGTCTTCTACAGGCACAGTTACCATACAAGGAAAGGTACCATAGTCAAGGAAAGGCAAAAATAAACTGGACAAGAAGGTTGGGACAGCATAATGATAGTTCATTAATGTGGTACTCTTTTTTTTCAGATTTTGGTGTAATTCTATTGTTAGCAAAACTGCTTTCAAAAATTTCTGTTTCATTTACCTGGAAGTGAATGCATTCAGTGCTTCAGGCTAAATACAGGGCAGATGTTTCTGTAGTCTAACAAAATAGTTTTCTCCACTGAGCTTGCATAATCTGATAGACTCAGGAATAATGTCAAAAGACTAATTCATGGATGCTGTTATAATTTTATAGACCTTTCATGTTTACTTCTGCAGAATCATATCCTGCAACAGTTGCTCCAGTCTACAATAGGACTTGTCCTCTTTTATAATCCTGTAAAAAGGTAATTTCAGTATGATTCCTTACCATGCATGGATGTGTATGTGTATTTTTCCTAAGTCTGTTTAGTCTAATCTAAGCAAGTCACTGATACTCCATCTCTGTACTCTCTTTAAGGAAAGCAAAAAGTAATTACTTCTTTCCCAAGACACCTGTCTGGGAGTTATTGGCCCTCTGGAGGAGGCTGCTGTATCCATTGGCTCCATTCACTTTGCTGAGTTGGCAAGGCTAGCCCTGGCTGGGAGCCCACCTTTCAGAAAAAAAAATTGTTAGTCAAGGTCAAGTCTATTCCAATTTGCCATTCAGTATTTTTATTTGAAGTAGGTTTAATGTAATTAACCAACTGATTTTATTTTGATGTTATTCAGGTAATAATCTGAAATGTATTCCTACACAATAATTTCAATGCCAAGCATGGTATTTTGCCAGTGTGTTGTCCCCTGAAGTTAACACATGCCTTTTCCAAATAGCCCTCGGGAAATGAAGGAAATCTTGAGAGCTGGCAATCAGGGCAACCAATATGAAGTGTTTGGAGTTTGTTTCTAGCGGATCTGCTGGTTTCATTCACAACGTTGGACTGAAAATGTCCGTAAGGCACAGTCAGGTGGATAAAGAGGACTGCATTAGAACAGGATAATAAGTACCTGAGCTCTGCCAAGGGGCTGCCTTGTATCTTATAAATCTTTTCTGTGTACGTCTCCCTCTTTCGATTTGTATATATTTCATCTCAAGCACTGTGCTGTATTTCACATTATATAGCTGAAGTACCTTCACCACAGAATGAACTACCTATGTAAGCAATTAAGCAAGTAGCCAGAACAACACTTTTTATGTTCTTACCTAATTGTTTCATTATCAATATTTGTAAACTCTTAAGTTAGCATTATGGGTGATAGTGTCAATTGTTCTTCATAATAATGTTTTCTGTTATTATTTAAAATTACACAGAGGTGTTTACACTTCATAAAAGAATAGAAAAGCTATTGTGTAAATGGACAAAAGATTGTTTTCCACAGAAGACTTTTGAAGTGTTACTAATGGTCAATAAGGTTTTAAAAGGACTGACAGTAGCTTTGATTTGTATAACTGACAGTATTTTTCATCTGATTAAATAAATGATTGGAGGATAGGCAAGATGCTGATTGTGACCTGTGTACAAAAGGCTTAATTTACCACAGCATCCAAACATGTTTGTGGCACATTGATGAGCAGTTAATCAAGGCATAGAACATAATTAGCTGTGTCCACTATAAGTGTTAGCAGGGGGTAAAAATAGAGATTTTAAAACTCATAAGTCTGCATAGGTTTCTTAGTATCAAAACCACTACTATTAAATGCATCTACTTTAACAGTACTTGTAAGATGTCATTGTCAGAGCACACTATAAAAATAAGGATGACATGTAGAATTTAGTGTTGGATTACAAATATCACAGAAGACATTCCTGAGTGAAATTAGAAGCGTGAGCACTGTAACATGTACTTGAGAGTAGCTTCATGCAATGAGAGCTTCATTTTTTTTGTGAGCACTCGTAGGAATCCCATACAGGAGCTGAAAGATTTTTCACTCTGCTGTGTTTCCCTCTGATCGAGGTTAAAGCACTTTGTATTAGCTGAAGCTCTCAGTAACAAAAATGTGTGATTTAGGCTAAGATGTTATGAATGCTTTGCACTTCATTGTGACAATATAAGATGCTGAAGTAGTTGTGGGAAAATCTTAGAACAGGAGAGGCAGCAGGAAATTGGCAGGGAAATAAGAGCTTGTCCATCCAACGAAGAACAGGCAGGGTTTTATATATGGTCTGTTCTTGAGATCACTTCAAGAAGGAGGAAGTGTTGGCTACAAAATGTATTTTTTCTAGGTTTTTGTGTATGTTTTTGTTTTGTTTGTTTGGGATTTTTTTGTTTGGTTGTTTGGGTTTTTTTATCCCCAGGATTGAAACGTTTAATTTGTGCAGTAGATCAATGGATATTGAATGGAAGCTGCAAATTAAAATTTGAAGATCTGTGTACATACCTTACTTTATAGTTTAAACTTTTAATCATATTTATTTTGTGTTAATTGTTGTGCAGGTTTCCAAATGAGTACATATTTGTGCAAACCTTTACAGATTTCAACAAATACAGAAATATTTATCCAACTATTTAAATTTTCATAATAACACTGTGAATGCATTTGCATTTTGGTTTTACTGAGTTTTATATGCACTTAACAATTGCTACATTGTCCATCCCACAGTAATGCTTAGCAGTGACTCAGCTTTTGTTTTTGTTAGAGTATATGTGCTCACAGGTCTCACTACAAACAAGCTTCAAGTGTTCTCCAGAGTATTTAGGCAGCTCTGCCTTTCTGAGAGCACCTGAATCTGAAGAGGCTACTGGCTAGAAATTCAGAAATGGCAGAATGACCTGGTGAGGTGCTCAGAGGTCTCAGCAAAATTCATGTTACCTATTTTTCACCAGCTTTGCAGACTGAAGTCTTTCCTCATTCTACTCACAACCTCTCTGCAAGAAAAGTGCCTTGCCTGTTTCTCTGGCTTGAGGATTTAGTTAACAGGGTCTGAATTTCCTTTCAGAAGCTTCAAGTGACTGTGGCTGCTGCTGGCTTCCTCTGGGAATTAGGAACATGTTGCAAGACCTGATGAGCTGCTGTTGATTAGCTTCATCACAAGGGGTGAAGTGGTGACTGTTGTTTTTGCAGAATACATCTAAAACATCATGGTGTTCAAATTCATTGATCTGATGCATCACATTAGATTGGATGATACATTGCAGTCACGCACTAGTCACACTGCCAGAATAGAAATTAAATCAGAAGTACCCATCTGAGGTGGGAAAAAAATGAAATCCACAGTGTCTCTATTTCTTTTCAAATTCATTGAGAGATTTTGCTCAATAGCTGTAATCCACACCTTTGCACTTCTGTCTACCATGCCACAACTGTGGGGTTTAGCAGACAAATAAGTGTATCCTGAGGTACGTACTGATTTTATCTTGTAAATATGCTACTTCCCAGACAAAAAAGGGCAGAATCTTTTAAACATTTTACCAGTGAAAAGCAAGACACATGTCAGATGCATGTTAAAAGTTTAGTGAGTCTTACTGCAGAAAAATCCAGTGCAACCTACCTACCTACCTTAAAAAATAATTCATATTAAGACAACTAGTCTACCTTGAAACAGCAACAGCCTGAGTCTGAGTTGCCAACATCCTGCTATAGTTTTGTTGTGGATGTTTTACTCTCTTATAACAAACAAAGATTTGTACTTAGAAGTCTTTACTACCTCTCCTCTCACGTTCCATCCTTTCATCCATCTCAGTCACACCAACATTTAGGGCAGGCTCCTAATCATGGTGTTTGTCAAAGCCTGCACGAGCAACCATGCGGGAGGCCAGGCAGGGAGGTCAGACATCTGCGTCCTCCTTAGCCCCACGCAGAGGTGACCATTTGCTGCTGGAAATCTCTTCTCCGGACAGGTATCTGATGTTTCTGTGGGACCAATGTTCCTCTGCTGCAGCACTTCTCAAGTCCTCCCACTCCTTCCGTGATGATTCATGAAGTTGACAGACTTTCTGAAAGTAGTGGGCAAATATTTCCTTCTAATAATAAGAGCTGCTGCATTATTTTGGACAAGTGCAACGCATAAGGCATGGTATTTTGGAAGCAGTGCTCAAGGCATTCATGGCAGGGGAGTATTTTACCATTAATTGGTATTTATCACTGCAGCTAGCCAAACAGTCTGCAAGGTTTTGAGTCTTTTTGCATCTATGCAATCACGAAAGCAGCCAGATGCCAAGATTTCAAATCAGCCATGCTGCATACACTGTAAATATTCCTCATTGATATGCCTCTAACGCTTGTATGCTGAAAGGCGAGAAAAATTATGGAACTAGGGAAGCCTGAGCATTCAGACTTTGACACAAGCAACTTTGGGAAAAATTATTTGATTCAGAGACAACCAGTTTAATATCATGGAAACCAATTACAGGATGTTAATTAACTGATTTCCCTTTTTACCATACCTTAACAATTACACCTATTTAATCTCTGGTTATGTTAACATGTTAGCAGGGGGTTGGATGAGGTGATCTTCAGAGGTCTCTTCCAACCCTGACCATTCTGTGATTCTGTGTTTCTGGTCTATACGTAAGTGCAAGCAAGTGCTGTAACTATCAGATCTCTGCAGGAAGGTTTATGGCAGTGAGCTTTTTATGAGTAACACATTTCAAGCAGTAAGTGAAAAATTGGAAATACCACTTTTTAAATACTTTTCTTTAAGAAGTAAACTGCTGGTGTTACTCCACAGTGGGGAAAGAAACACAGAGGTTAACATAATTAAGCAGATTGCAGTATGCATAAAGAGGATTAGGTATTTACATTGCCACCTTTCATGGGTAAAACTGTTTTGGAAGCAACTTATGAAATAAATGCACAGTCTGATGAGAATACTCCTAATTGAACTGCTGTGGGAGCTAAACCTTCATTTTGTGCCTGTTGTTGGTGGTGTAGCTGCTACAACAGCTCTCAGCTGTGTGTCAAACTGTAGCAGTGGAACAAGAGAGATGCGAGGGTGTGCTTTTGGGAACTGAGAGTAAGACGGCATGTCCTCCATTGAAGCCCATGAAGACTACACGAATTTAAGATCACACTTGCAAAAGACAGAAGATTCGTGTCTCGCTGTTACTTGCATGAGCTTGTAGATAAGAGACAAACAAAAGCTTATTTGATATACATACAGTTTTGAGGTGATGCTATTTTTCATTTGCTATGGATGAAAGAATAATTTCATAGGATATTCTGGCAATATATGTCAAGTAGCATTAGACTCTGTATATAGCTGTGAACCTTGTTTGCCTGCTTGCACAGACAGCATTAGAACAATTGGGATAGAATTTGGTAGAGATAAAATTATCAGCATTTAGGGAGAGGAAAATGTATCCCTACTTACTGATTTGATTTTCTGTTTAGAAAAGGCTAAAATTCCAGGAGTTTGTGCAGCTAAAAATATATTTTGCAGAGCTCTACATTAAGTAATGCATAAAAAAGCTGGCCAAGTCCCATCTCATTTATTTTAGTTCAGCACTTTCTTCTCAGAAAGGTTAGTTCCATATTTCTCCAGGATCATTACATTTCATCTGCTGTATAGAAATAAACCTAACTTCTCTGATACACACCCTGAAAAACTATGAACACAATGAACACATTACATAAAATCTGTATGGTATGCTGTACATTTCTTACTGTTGCAGTGGTAAATTTAAAATGCATATGATGTGAGTTATTTGTAACAATGTGCTTATCAACAGATAAAATGCATTTTCAGTGCCTGGTAAAATTTTATGAAGACTTTTTTGTCTTATTTTGGCCTACACTATTTTTGTTGATTTTCAAAGAAGTCAGAGTGGATTGGATAATAAGATTAAGGCCATATAGACTAGTGCAGAAAGCAATGATAAAATAAGTATATTCCTACAATATTCCAAAAATATTTGAGGAAGCACAGATGTGTACAACAAATAACGTATCATTTGCATGAGTCAGCAAGAATGTAGCTGAGGCAAGGTTTGCAGAGGAAATAGATGTTCTTTATGTGGCCAACTGATTTATTTGCTATCATTAACAGGAAAATCACATTCTTAATTTTGTCAGTATCCCCTGCTTCCAGGGAATACTGAAGCATCCCTGGTTGTAGCTAATGGGCCAGCACAGGACTAAGTGTATGCTGTTGCTCTTAGAGTTGCTCTGAAGAACTTCCTCAGGCCAAAAATGAAATGAAATGAGAAAATGGGAAACTGGAGCTGCACTGACAGGTGATTGTTAGTTTCTAATAATACAGAACCATAAACTCATAGAATAGTTTGAACTTGTCAGGTAAGGTGTCAGCTGTCTGCTCACTACATGTGCTGTCCCTGTGGGTGCTCAGGGCTAGAAGTTCACTTTTACTACTTGCTTTCAGCAATGTTTTCATTTTTTTTAAATTTGCTGCTGCTTCCACATGTGCTTACACATGTTCACAGTTGAATTTACCATAGATAGGTAGGTATGTAGATAGAGAGATAGATAGACGATAGATAGATGGATAGATGGATAGATAGATTAGATAGATAGATAGATAGATAGATAGATAGATAGATAGATAGAAGGATCTCTGACATAGGGACACTCAATGCTGTGGTAAGGGTTAGTCTCAGTTGATAACTTTGATGGAAAACTGAATTAAGGAGTGCCTTTGGGAGTATGCTTATGTAACCCAAGTAGCAACTTCACAGATCAGGAAATGTGAAAACAGTTAAGCAAAAATGCAGTATATTTTGAATGTATATATCTGTGCATGTAAGCATATATACATGTATGTGTTTGCATATATGTATCTATGTATATATGTGCACATATACGAGTATTTCTATAATGGAAGAACAATTTTTGTGTACGAAGGACTTTCAACATACAAAAGAGAACGTGCCAAATGTATGCAAATGCACTGAAAGAACTCCTTTATCAAAATACAAGGTTATCTTTCAAAATTTTGCACATAATTTCTTTTTGAGTTTTCAGTAGGCCTTGTGCAAGTCATTTACCTAGCATCAGGAATTAATCATGCTCCTTGCTACCACACATATCTGTGATGTTTTGCCATGCTCTGCAGAACTACAGCCAGTGAGATCTGTACAGGCAGCTCCTCCCACCTGCTGTAAAGAGCTGGTGCCATCTACCGTAATCTCAAATAAAAGGTCTTTTGAAATCCTGTTGATCTAAGGACTCTGATTGGCTTTTGAGCAGTCAAATAGCAGTCAGACTTCTGCTTGCAGATTATTTCACCACCATCTCAGTCAATGAGGCTTTAATGAACTATGTGAAGTTCCACGAAAATGGAGAAGATTGTGTGGGGGTTTTGTCTTTGATTTCTAAATGGCCGTTACATGTTTCAAATGTGCCTTATTTGGACAAGCAAAATACAACTGCTTTACTATAAGGTTCTCTTTTGCAGTTGAAAGTGTAATCAAAAATGGAAGTAAAGAGTTGCAGAGAACATAAATTTAAAAGCCCAAACACTTTGCTCTGTTTTCGCCTCTGACCTTTATATTCTTGTACAATAGCATAATACAGACATACATACCAAGTATCTCTTTCAAATGAAAATACAAAGTGTGCTTTCATCATAGGATCATCATCTCAGCCTTAGAACTAAATTACTGAATAGAGCAGATAATGTCAGGATTTATACAACCTGATTGCATTTGTAATTGTGGAAATACAATTAATTAACATATTGGCTTTTTTGTTGTTGTTAATTGAGGAATTACTTTCTGCACTCACAGTATAAGCAAAAGCACTGCTGTGAACAAAGCACCCACTTTTTATTAAGAGAATCATTACTTTTGGTAGTGGATACTTTCTCTTTTTTTTTTTTTCCAGTCTTCCCAGTTACTCTTGTTTAGGATAGAGTATGGACCATTTACTATGGAGAGTTACAGATACTTTCAAATCAGGGTAAACTCTAAGTATTGACATGAACTTCCTTGCCTTCTGTTTGGCAAAGTCCTTCTAAAATCAGATTTATGTGTAGGAAAAGCTTCATCTGCCTCATCCATGGCTTTGCATCCTAAATAGTTTTTGGGGATGAACTGTGGTTTTGGGGTGAGACCTCTGGTCTGTGCTATAAGGTCAAGTTCACTGAGCTAGTGATTTCTTCTGAACTCAAGATCTCTAATGCCTGTCGCTGTGTGCAGTGCCCATAGCCAGGGTTTTCATTGAAGTTTATGAGGATAAATGCATTAGTACACATAAAGAAGGGTAATCAAAAAGTACACATAAAGAAGGCCCTTTTTTGTGGTTTATTAGTTTTTTTTAAGCTAAAATGAAGACAGTTTAATCCCAACTAAAACTCAATGCAGTGCTTTCTTCAAGCAGAATATTCTCAGTCATTTCTGCAAAGCCTTTAAATCTGGTTGGTTTAACATTTGGGAAAAACAAAACAGTTATATCCACTGTGGATATAACTTTAGGAGTGTCTTTTTAACCTCACCTTGGCAAGACTTCTCTACGTAGACTTCCTGGGAATCAGTCAGTGAGGAAAAAATGCTGTAGTTCTAAAAAATATAAACCTTCTATTAATGCCGATGTTATTTAAAATACAGTTCCCTTTGAGAAAAATGAACATTTTCACTATTGGATACCATTAATAATTTGAAAATTATGTTCTTTCACTAACTGATCTGAGCATAATAATCCGTTGCAAGTCAGTACACAAATTACTGCTGATTTGCGTTACAGTATATAGAGGTATATTTTCTTCTGCTGGCAGAGCAAATAGTTAGGAAACAGTTAACTCTGTGGAACCACAATGCATGAGTGAGAAACATCTACTTACAGTCATCGAAAAAAATCAGCGTAATGGTAATCTTTAATTTTATTCTTGATAGAAGTCTCACTTTGCAGACAATCCACTGCAATGATAAACCAGAGTTCTTTAATTTCTTTCTGCCAGCCAATGTAATCCCTTGCTTCCAAGTAGAAGTTAATTTACATTAAGACATGTTTTTATCTAGACTTTTTTCCTGATAGATGCAATTGGTAGAAGTTCAAGTTTATTTATCTGATCTATTCATATAAATTAATTTTAACCACTAAAGTATAAAATTGAATGTATCATAACATCTCTCACATACTTGATTTTGACTGAAAAATTCTGTTCTTGCCAATCCTTGCAGAAAGATGCAGATTCTTTGACAGTAAACACTGGGTTTTAATAAATTAGGCTCTACCTAGCTGACAGAGGTTAAATGGCTGCAGGAGCCATGTAAGGGGTCAATCTTTGAGAGGGGAACACTGGAAACACAAGGGAAAAAACAAAAAAAATTCAAGAAATACCTGGTGGATATACAAGGAAAACACATCACCCAGAGCTGAAAATGTGTTATTTTCAGATTTCTTAATGCTGTGATTTCACAGACTTCTCTGTCTTGGTGTTCAAAACTTTTAAGTTATGATTTCAACTTAATTAATAATTTATCATCTCCTGTCTTTCTGCTGTTTTATGGAGGACCAGACCTCATCCTCTCCGTTATTTGTACAGCTCCTTATTAGCTGTAACAGGTGTCAGTAGGGGTTATGTGGGTACATGCAAACGTAGAATTTCACAAATATTCTGCTTCAGATACTGCTTTCTTTGGGATCCAGCCTTTTACTATAGAAAGTAATTATATTTTTGAGACGGCTGTATTTGCTTTTCCAGCCATAGACATGTGTTTCTCTTTTACTATCTTTTGTTCAAAAAACAATTGTCTTCTTTTTCAAAAATGTTTGTTGACATTAGCTGTAGCCAAAGTACACTTAGGGAATTTTGGCCCTCTACATCTATTGAAAAATTACTCAAATTTTTTTACAGACCAGCTCGGTGTAACCATGACATAACATTTTTTGTAATCTAAATCTCTAATATGTTAAGCATAGAAAGCAACGAGCATGATGTTTGGAACATATGTACAGCTGTTTATACAGGAAATGGTGGTAATATTATTTAATGCTTTGAATGCATCTACAATGTGTGTTTTGAGTGTCATCTGAAAGATACAGCCATTAACAATCATTGAGTTAATTCTGTTCATTTCAGGAGGGCTTAAAAAGGCTTTATGTGTAGGAACTTCCTCTAGGTTGTCTCTAAGTTTTAAAAATCATGCATATGTGGTTATTTGCTGTTTTCTTCAGTGGAAGTACTGTAGAGCATAATAAAGAATTAATTGGAAGTGAGTGAAAGAGCAGTTTAAAAAAGACCAAGCAGGCTCAGAAAATCTGTGTGCACCCTGCCAGAAGGTCCATTTCATCCAGTTTGACACTTGAGTGGTGCAAGTTCTGGTTACTGCCTGACCATTGGTGGCCTCTGGGGGTATCAGAAGAAGGGCTGTAGCTGCAGATCCCTTTCTATAACCCCAGAGGTATTTTGCCCAGTGTTCTTTGTGAGGAGTCATCAGCTTTTAATTTTTCAAGCCTCAGTCAGCTAGATCCTAGGTTTCTTAGCCTTATAAAATAATTTGTAAACCTTGTTGTAGTGTTGGATGAGGGGCAGAGATAAAGATGTTTATGAGCCCACCTTCTGTATTACTTCTCTTTTTTTCTTCACATGTGTGTTAGGGACCAAATGTAGGAGTATTTTAAAATTATAAATCTAGAGAAAAATCATAATAATGTTACTCAGGACTAATTTCAGTTGTAGAGGCCTGTCATTGGATAATCATTTTCCCAAGCAATGCGGTCCATTGAGGCTTAAAGAGAGATACTTAATTCTGAAATAGAAGTTCAACCACCAAGCTCCATGTCTACAGACCTCCAATTTTCTGTGTCTTTTTCTTCTTCAAGCTGAGAAGAGTACAGGTAAGCTTAGGAAATAATTTGTCTGCATTGATTTACCTTGTTGCCTGCACACCAAAACATCGGTACCCCTTTGATTAAATATTTAATAAACAAAGGATGGAATAGTTGTCAATTTAAAAACAAACAAACAAACAAAACTTTCAGTACTTGAGATGTTCTTTCCATTTTTAAGAAAAGAAATGAAAAACATACTAAGTTCTAACGTAATAAAACTACTTTTTACTATTACACTAAACTTAATATATTTTGGAGTTCATATTTTTATTATTATACTTTGAAATACCACAAAATATCTTGATAGCTACTTTTGAACTTCAACAGAAATTCGTAACATTACTAAAATTATGAAACTTTAATAATATGAAAAATACCTTTCACATTTCAGAGAAAACTAAATTCTGAATCACTTCTAAAAACCAAGACTCTTGTTCCAGATCAGCATTACTTAAGATTTTATTTAATATAATGTAGTTTTTTTTTGTTACTGCATCTGTACAAGCTCCTTGTTGAAAATACCTATGATATTTCCTACTCAATCAGTTTTTGTGGCATTTTCTTGAAGAAAGCTCTAGAATGGAATATATGGTAAAAATTATTCAATTGTTACTTTTATCTGGAATGTGGAAGTCCATTCTCATGACTCTCCTTTTCCTTACCCAGATCAGAAACTGAACCTGGGCCAGGCAGGCCTAATGGCCAAGATACTGCTCAGCTACTTCAAATGAATACTTTTTCGTTTTATATTTCTCAGGATGTTACTTGCCACTTCTGACAGTGATTTGTTTATTTTTTTTTTAAATTTTGAGGGAACAGGAAAATATTTTCCCATGCATCTGGAATATTGTGTCCAGTTCTGGGCCCCTCAGTTCAAGAAGGACAGGGAACTGCTGGAGAGAGTCCAGCGTAGGGCTACAAAGATGATCAAGGGAGTGGAGCATCTTCCTTATGAGGAGCGGCTGAGGGAGCTGGGTCTCTTTAGTTTGCAGAAGAGGAGACTGAGGGGAGACCTCATTCATGTTTATAAATATTTAAAGGGTGAGTGTCACGAGGATGGAGCCAGGCTCTTCTTGGTGACAACCAATGATAAGACAAGGGGTAACGGACACAAGCTGGAACACAGGAGGTTCCACTTAAATTTGAGAAGAAACTTCTTCTCTGTGAGGGTAACAGAGCACTGGACCAGGCTGCCCAGAGAGGTTGCGGAGTCTCCTTCTCTGGAGACATTCAAAACCTGCCTTTACGCCTTCCTGTGCAACCTCATCTAGGTGTTCCTGCTCCAGCAGGGGGATTGGACTAGGTGATCTTTTGAGGTCCCTTCCAATCCCTAACGTTCCGTGATTCTGTGTGATTCTGTGATAACTCCAGGCTTGGTCAACAATTTCAGCAAAGTGTTAATCCTTTAAATCAGCCATGCCTTGTGCTTTTCCCCCGCTCCGCTGTAGGTGTAGAGAGCCGATAAGCATTACAGGGTGTTTTGAAAGACAAGAAAATAAGTCTGTGTCAGATCAAAGGCAAAGCTGAGTCCCAGGGTTGGATATGTCCTGCCAGTAGCCTCGTCTTATTTTGACCAGAGGTATATTTATGAAGTTCTATAATAGGGGCTCCAGGCTGTCCCTTTGACAAATAACAGATAATCTTTCTTATGTCCTGGAGAATGAAGATTAATAGACCTTTTAATTGTATTCTAGCCAGTACAAGATTATTGTTTTAGAAGTGCCAAACCATTTAGTCTAAAAGGAAGAAGAAACTTGATTTCTTCTATAAACCTGGAAAAACATTTCTTTAGCTAAAAAAGCCAAAGCTAAATTGTAGGGCATCAATTTTGTTTATTTCTGCTGGTCACTAACAGTGTATCACTGGAAACAGAAGTCTGTCTTTTCATTTCAGAAGAGAGCACACAGGAAAAAAAAAACAGCTTACTGTTGTTTTCAAAGTCTGGTAGCACAATTTTGACATTTTTAGTTTACAGCTACAGCAGCATATCTGTATGAAACAGGTTATGCATAATAATCCTGGCTGACAGATGGGCAAAATCATTCTTAAAAAGAAAGGCTGAATGATGCTGTTTTGGCTGCATTTCCTATGAAAATAAGATTCATGCACTTAGAGCTTTTAAATGCAAGGAGAAACTTTCAGGCTGAACCCCACTTATCTTCTAGTCAGATTTAACGTTGCTTCCAGGCAGATTTTGTTAGCATTTCAACAGTTCAGTAGTTACATTAATTATTAGTCACTTTGTAGTATCTTGTGTGCAAGCTTATCTTCAGTTTACTTTTTGATATATAGCCCAGATACTCATAGATTATTGGGACATTTTTCTATACTGCAGAAAATACTTGCAATGTTATTAATCACCTGAGAAAAAATGACCAGGTGAATAATGAACTTCCATATTACTACCATTTTCTTTATTTTAAAAATAAAATGATCTGCTCATGCGTAGGTGAGTCCATTTATGATCTCAACATTTTATAAAGATATTTATCAGTCCACCAATAAAAGGTGTCGCTTCATCTTCCCTACCAAAAAACTAGCAGAAGTTACAGTAATTAATTTGTAAGAAAGGATTTTGCTTTCCCAGGCATTGCATCACCAGCCTTTGACTTCAATTTAATACCCATAATGCACTGAAAACCTAAGACAAATGAAATCTGAGATACTTAGTTTTCTCCTGACTGCAGTTCAAAAGCTGACGTCGTTTTGATGTGCTGGTATAAAATGTGAACTTGCTCTTCACATTTCTGGTTATCAAGTGTCAGTCTGAAATTTGCAGTTACATAGACCACATTTCCCCTGCTTACAATTGGAGTTTTCTCCTGTCTGTGTTTGCCAGTATTTTGTTGCTGTTTTACCCACTCTAGTACCTGAGATTCCCTGCAATCGTCTTTAATCAGAAAATTAGGGAATCCAGGCTGGGACAGAGCGCACAGCACTGGAACACAGGAAGTCTTACTGATAAATTTGCTCTTCAACTTGAGACATGTTTTAGTAAATTAAGGATAAATCCTTTCTTAGTAAATTAAGGAGAAATCTTTCTCATAATCTAAAGAGAGAGTGGCTCATGCCTGTCTAGCATCTCAAGATGAGCTATCACATATTCATAAATCAGAGAGAAGACAAGCAGAAATGGAAATTTTTTTGTTATTGTTTTTTGGTAATTGTTCTTTTTTGTGTTTTATTTTCACTTTTAGTCATAGTCAAAAGCTTTTGAACAGGAGTTATCATCATCATTATTGTTAGTACAGCAATAACTGCTTTAAATTATATCTTCCAGAAATTGCACTACTGAAAGCTACTCCTTATTATCATTCAGTTTTATGCAATTATTGCCTTTAAAGGCATGTACCATTATGTAAAGAACTGAATGTAAATTAATTTTTTTGTCCATTTCCATATCTCTTTCTAGCCATAGTTAGGTGCTGGGATCAGCAAATTGTACAGCACAGTCACTGCTTGTATTAGTGTTCAGCTGAAGACCTCGACAGAAAGGCAGCATAGTATAACATCAGTATGTTGTATCATGAACTCCTCATGATCTTTTTAATCTTCTTTTATTGTCTCTTTTTTTTGGAGACAAATTGTTGTTTTGTCCTTGGCTTTCCCACAACAACCTTGATTGATTGATGTAACACAGAATGGTATTACAGATTTTATCAACTCTTGAAGAGTACTAATGCAGGTCAAAACCTTCTTCCATCTCCACCAGATGTCTGAGCCTGCTTAATTACTGGTAGTTTAAGGGACTATTTCTAAATCTCTTAGCATCATCAAGGACCG
The DNA here is from genome assembly GCF_000695765.1 of Mesitornis unicolor. Taxonomy (NCBI): domain Eukaryota; kingdom Metazoa; phylum Chordata; class Aves; order Mesitornithiformes; family Mesitornithidae; genus Mesitornis; species Mesitornis unicolor. Next base: position 11,038 of record NW_010193837.1, on the reverse strand, counting down.
ATAAGCTTTGAATATTCCATAGCAGATAGAGAGACTATTGCTGTTTTATTAATGGTTTCTTGACTGTTGGTGACAAATGCAATCAACTATGTCACCTCTACAAAAATCGTCTAATCACATTTGCAGTAAAAATACTCCTGCATGCAGATGTGAAATATTCAGTGTTAGGAGAAAAGGTTATGGGTTTAATCATCACTGGTGCTATCATTTTGAAATACTAGATTTTCTTTTACTTCAGACTACGTTCAGACGCTGACTTACTGGGTACTTCCAATTCCCATAAGGATGTGAATCCTCCCTGATGAGTTCTGAGAGCTACCAGCACCCACAGAAGTCATTCCAGTTTGCAGGATCAATATGAAAACACTATTATCTTGTGTGTGCTGCAGGCAGGATTTACCAGTGTGCCCATAAGACTGCAGAACACCGGCTGCCTTGAGTTCCTATAGGAAATGGATAGCAACTCCCTTTGGCACTTTTGAAAATCCAGATCCAAAGGCTAAAATTTGCTGCTTTTTATTTTTCAGATTTTAGGTTTGAGATATCAATAAAATGAGATTAGTAAAGGTTTAGTAAAGTGTGGTTATAAAAAGTTTTGCTGTAAGGAATATCTGCCACTTTTTAAAGGGCTATGCAATTGATCATATAAAGCTGATTAATATGAATTTCTACTAAAATGCTAAAAAAATTTCTGTAGTTACGCAAAACTTTTGTCTTTTACCATGATTACTAAGTACATAAATCAATGAAGATTACTAAGTACATAAATTAATGAAGGAGTCACACAGTCTATTTAAGAAGTTGCTGCTCCTTAGGAAGTTGCTCATGGAAACCAAGTGACCCGTGAGCTTTTGTGTGTGTATTTCACTTCAAAAAATTTCAAAATAATGACCTGAGATGTATTTTTGACAATCCATAGAGTGGCAAGCCTCACACCCCAGTTTCTCACTCTTAAATTGTACTGGGGACAACTGACAATACATGGTATTCTTTCTCACTTGTTTCTTATGTGCAGTTGCTGCATTCATAAAGCAATTCAGAGGAAATGTGCCCTTTAAGAAGATGCAAATAAGAGTAAATAAGAAAAAATTGTCTTATTTATTATCTTAGCCAAGAGGACTACAGGCATTAAAAATATAGTGGCACAATGTCAAAATAAAATTTAAGGTCTAAGCATAAATTGAAACAGAAGCAAGCAAAACAAACCCTACATTTTTAAAGAAGAGAAAGAATGGCACACTAATCTTATTTCATCTGAAAATAACTCATCTGTTCCTGGGTTCATGACAATAATTTTAATTTTAAACATATGCTAGCTCATACAGACCCAATTAAATGTAAATGCTTTTTATTTTATTTTCTTTTATTTAGAAAGAATGAAAAGCCTTTATGCGGGACTAATGAACAAAACACTTTGAAGTGCTTTTTCCTGTCAAATTATTTTGGCTTCTTCTGGAGCATTTCCTTTTGCCTTATAACTTATTTTCTTAATGTAATTTTTTTCCATGTTGCTAAGTATTCACCTTAATAGTTTATAGTTAAGTAATTGTACTAAAAACACTGTGCTACTTATGAAACTGCAGTGAAAATCGTGTATTTGAAGTGTATCGTTTTTTGGTTGTTTTTTTTCCTTCAAAGTTTTTATATGCAATTAGGCATAATGGATTATAGTTTGGGTGTTGAGTTGTTTTTGGTGTTTTTTTTAATATGAGCTTTTGGAAAACAGCCTGAAATGCTAAGCTTCATAGTTTGCAAACAAAAAATGCCGCTGAAAAGTTATTAGGAACATACAGAGTTGCACATCTGCAGCAATTGTACTGTCCTGTAACCGATTTTCCTTTTGTCTCCAGTGTTCGGGCATGGAGGAAAATGCTAAGACCTATACGTCCAATACAATCAAATTAGAAGAGCTGCAGTTCTCTATTCTGTAGACACTGCAAACCTGTCCCTCGTTTTCTTAGGTTTGGAGGCAGACAGCAACTATTTGAGCATGCCCGTTTCCTCTGAAAAAATCATGGGAGTCATGAGGTGTTAAAATTAAAGTAAATAGCCTGCTCAGGACAGCTTAAGTGCATTAGACTGTCTTGGTGGGGTTCAGGTGCCCAACCATAAGTCTTTAACATTACTTTGAGTCTCTAACATTGTCCTAAGCATCCCAAAATATCCGAGCCCTCCTTGCAAGACCAGTGTCTGTAGTAGGAAGATCTGCACCTTGGTGAAGTGGCAGCTGGAGGCCATGTAGGCCTTCTTTATGTCAGCCTTTTCAGAGTAGGTGCTGCCCTCACCTTGGCAATGCTTCTGTCTTTTTCTCACATGTGTTGGATCCAGGATTCTTTTTGATCCCTGGAGATTTTAGTCCAGGGGACCCTAATTTGCTAAATTGAGTAGGACTACCAAGAAATTCATCAGCATTCTCTGGCAGAAAGTAATAAAAAGCAGTCCACAAGAGACACAAAGGTTGACAGAGCATGTATGTGAGTTTTCTCCTGATCACGAGGACCTACTTGCAGTACAAGTTCTAGCCACTCCACGTTTAACTGCACACAGATGAACAGTTCACACTGCACATCCATGCAGTGGCTCATTAAAAAAGTTTCCTATTCAGGTGGATTTATCTTTGTGCTTTTCTTAAATTAATTCTCCTCCAAATCACACCGAATTGTCTTTAACATCTGAAGCAAGGTAGGAAACCAATATGTACAAAGAGAGTAGCTATAGCCCAAGAGAGTTCTTTCAGACGCAAGATGTTAAACTGCTTTTTGATCAGCTGCTTGTAGAAATGTACATTAAACTGTAAACCATCGTTCTTCTTGTAACCAGCTAATGATCCTATCAGTCGCAGACTAATTGCCTCTATCTTGTTCTAAATTCTGCTGCATTGAAAAAGCCAAAGTCACATTCTGTTCCTGTTAATCACATTCAGCTTTGAAGAGTACATAGTGGTTGTGTGTTAATTCAACTTCTCTCCCTGGTAATTTGTTTGATTGCCTGTTACTTGCAATCTGCACTAACTGAATGAATGTGTTCGGCATCGTGATGGGAAGTTATGACTTGTGTTTCAGCTTTTTGAATGCCAATGTTTTGCCTAGAAATTGGGGTAAATTCTTCTAACCTTTCTGCTCTAAAGTACTTTAAATAGGAAGAATGAAAAGCAAGGATGTTAAGAAGGTAATAAATCAACAGAATAAAAGCTATAGTTCTTTAATACTAGTTTAATAGCAATCTCTATTCTCTGAAGGCTTCTCCTCAGCTTATGAATAAATAAGTAAATAAGATGCTAAAGTATGAGAAGGAGGTGCTGGTGCTATATCCTTTTATTCTTTTCCTCCATCTCCAACAATATGTATTATCTCTGTTGTCAAGACCTAGAACAGAGTCTGTGCATTAATTACTTTTTTTTTTCATTTTTTAAATATAACACACACTCACAAACACACACAGCAATTCAGAAAAAGACTGAACATATACCAAATTGCCTTTCAACTTCCCACATAATTTTTCTGAACAAGAGTACAAGGCCACTGGATATGTCCTATAAGCATAAAAGAATTGTTACTAGGACATTTTTATTAACACTGGATCTGTGTGATTGTAAAGATTTAGTGTGATTTTACCTTTGAAACCCCCTGAATCTTAATGAGAATTTTTTATCCCTGTTCTGAATTTCAATGAGAAACAGTCTGAATGTCATGGCCATGTTAAATATTTGTGAAATCCTTTTAGATTACTTTCAACATTTTAAAAATAAACATCTTTTCATGGAGGCAGTTTTTAAGCTAACAGAAGAGGCATTAACTTTTAGTAGAATTCTCTGCTAAAAGGAGGTTACACTTGAAATACACTAATGTCAAACTTATCTATGAAGAGAATCTGAAGTTGACTCTGAAATGATTAGTTCAAATGCTGCTGGACCTATTAGTGATTCCTTATGAGATCGACCTGCTTGAAAAACTGACCGTTCAGACCCCAGAGTATTTAGAAGCAAGGTCTGAAGACCTGGTGTTTATTAAGTCATGAAAGATTTCTACTAATTAGCAGTGTTTAATTCCCAGAGACTCACTTGGACTGTGAAAGCAAGCCTTCCTGCACTCCTTACAAAAGAAAGAAGTTCTGTGAGAGCATCCAAATCAGACTTCTGCTCTGAGTGATTGCTAATTGAGTCCCTCTATTTCTCCATTGATCAAAGAGAAAACAAAAAGAATTTTCACCTTCCAAAGATATTTTCCTCAGATTCTGGGATGTACCTCTGAGCAATGTTCCTTCTGTTGGATGCCAGTAAATCAGTTCTTTCTATTAGAACCAAAAATCTTGGTTCATCTGTAGACAGTCCCATTTTCCACTTGTCATAGTGTTTCAGTATTGATGCTTTTAAGTTATTCCTTTTCCTAAACGAACTTGCTTCTCATTATTTGGTACCTCTCTTCAAGTGTTTAGTAGAGGTCTCCGGTTTTCCTTGCCTGATTGCTCTACAGTCATTTTTCCTCTTCTTTTCTTATAAATGTACTCTTACATTTTTCTGTGTTTTCTTCTTTATAGGGTCCACACTGTAATGTCCATCTTTCAAAGGCATCTGCTTAGACTAGCTGACTTCTTATGCCTGTTTATCCTGTCTTCCTTTATGATTAATTTCTTATATTTGGTATCACATCTGTTCTTCTGCCTTTCCCCACATTCCAGTCAAAATCTGGCCTGCTTTGGGAGCCTTCATAAAATGGAGAGACTGGATTTTTTGCATTTGATCAGTCAGAGATTCTTTATTTCTCCACCTCTTTTTATTTTTTTTGCTGTAAAAACATATCACTCATCTTCTTGTGGAGTTCAGCTCTCCTCTCATTTCACTGTAATATTTTTACTATTAGTCTCTCTTGCCTGATTTAACACACAATATTAAAAATGACAGCTGCTTCACAGCCATTTATTGTTTGAAATAAATCTACATTTTTTTCTTTTTTTTTTTTTTTACTAGCTTGCTGCATTGCTGGAGGACACAGATTGAAGCATCAGTTTTACCTTCACATTTCAAGAGAATGTCAGTTTTCATAGGGAATAAAACTTCTCCTTTATGCCTTTAAAAATAGGTTATTAGGTCAATTTACTTCTGTTATTGTATACTGTTCCTTGATCATTTTAATCCAAGGCATCTGGCCCAAATCTGTTATATTTAGTGCTGAGTTCTGGTTCAAAAGACTGATCACAGATATCAGTTTTACCTTCACATTTCAAGAGAATGTCAGTTTTCATAGGGAATAAAACTTCTCCTTTATGCCTTTAAAAATAGGTTATTAGGTCAATTTACTTCTGTTATTGTATACTGTTCCTTGATCATTTTAATCCAAGGCATCTGGCCCAAATCTGTTATATTTAGTGCTGAGTTCTGGTTCAAAAGACTGATCACAGATGTGCTGACCCATGTGAAAGCCACTTGAAATCCTAGATTATATTAGGCTTTAAGATTCCTGCCTTGCATTTTTAAAAGTCTTGTGCTAAGATTATAAAATAAAGAACTCAAAAAAAATCAAAGAAGGAAAAAGTCAGAGCTTTAGAGGTAGAAAAAGAAATGAAGGCTTAAAGAGAGAAGAAAAGTTCAGCAGAAAAAGAAGTATGATAGCAAATGTTTTTAAAGACTTAGTAAAACACAAACTCAGTGCAAAAGAAATGGAAATACACTTGGAGAGTCAGCCTCTGACATGTTGTATTCTGATTATTAGGAGCACATGGGAACACTTTTTTGGCTACAAATTTGTTGCAGTGGAGACTGCTCTTTTGTTGGGACTCTGTGTGGCACCTAACACAATGGAAAATGGAGCACAATTAGCCTTGTGCCATTAGGTGGTATAAACAATAAATAACAAAAAACAAAAGTAAATTGACTTGAAGGTTGGAGAAGGAAGCCATGGGTTGCTCTCTCACCATGCAGTAAGGAGTTTCTCAACAATCCTGGGTTTTCCTACCTGCATCCAACAACTGTCTGTGAACAGTGTGTGTCGTGATGTGATGCACCACTTTGCTTTGGTGTGTTGTGAAGTCAGATTGTGAATGGAAACTGTTCTAATTACGTTCTCCTGGTTACATTTTTTGCTCTTATTTTTGTTTTGTTTTATTTAGGTTGACCTTCTTGTCCCTACAAAAATCACTGGCATAATTACCCAAGGAGCTAAAGATTTTGGTCACGTCCAATTTGTGGGGTCCTACAAGCTTGCTTACAGTAACGATGGAGACCACTGGATCATATACCAAGATGAAAAACAAAGGAAGGATAAGGTAAAGCAAAGAGAAAATTGATATTTCTGTTGCATTTACAGAGGACTACATCTGTTGTAACTTCAGTGCTGGAAGCCTGTAGATTATTGCATGCTGCCTGCTTTATGGGGTTCCATATGCATAAGATCCCACAGATAAAAGTCAAGGTGAATAAAAAAGAGTCATATAACACAATGACATTCACAGTGTAGTAATATCATACCTATCAGTGCAGTGCACCTGATTTAACGCTATTAAATATGGGTCATAAAACTTTACAGTTCTCCATTTATTGGAATTATTTCTTCCTTTAACTCTAGAGGAGAAGGTACATCAATACTGGTTTATTTGTATATTCAAAAACTGTCTCTCAGTGCGTAATTTGGTAAGTATGCTCTATTTTCTGTAATTCTCTGTAAAGCACACCTGTAGTGTACCTCATTACCTAGCCATTCTGGATTGATTTTTTTTTCTGGAAATTGATCACTAGAGGTTCAAATACCCAATGGAAAGATTATTTTTTATTACAGTATTAAAAGAATATAAAACATAAAAATTTTCACAACTTCCTTTGCAAACATTTAATGAGAGGTGTAGAGAAAGTATAGGTTTGCTGATTGATTAACTTGAAGCGTTTAACTTTTATGTTGTTATCTAGGATATTATTCATTACATCTTTCCCTTAAACTGTGTAACACTTCTACACTGCAAATACCTGAATTTGTAATATCATCTGTTAAGGTATTACAGCATACACATTGCTTAAGGGAATTGTTAAGCAAGCTGACAAAAGGTGAATTATTAAATGTCTTAGTGGGATTATGTCTGATTGAAGCAAAAGATACATTAATAAAAATACCAGATGGCTGATACATCTGATAGTGCACGTCTCAAATCTGGTGTTTTTAACAGCAGTATTCAGAATGACAAATGTTCCCACTTGTACTTATACTTTTACTTAGAAAAAACAAAAGTTGCTCAGTAAAAAATTAATACCTTTTGCTTTGAAGTAATGAGAATACTTTTGATATGTATTGATAATTGTTGTATGAGTACAGGTAGATCTATTGATGAGAGGTTAGACAGCTTCACTGACTTTAAATGATTAATCAAATATACATGCATTTATTAGGTAAAGGTGTCCTAAATTACTGGATTACATATGTACATAACTTTATGTGTGTGTCTGCATGGACATGTTACATTTGTAAGTGGTTTTTTTCCTGAAGATGGCACTGTAAAGTCCCACTTTTTAAAGTGAAATGGAAGCTTGCTCTGGTTTTAACCTGCGCTGAGATTTTTCCCCATTAAATTCTGAAGGATTTTAGATAGAGAAAACAAAATCAGTTGTTTTAGCCATCCAACTGAGAAGGTCCTGACACCAGTTATTATGGATATGTCTAGTATAATTGGTTGTCAGATAAAAATTGGAAACAAACAACTCACCTTTCATAGATGTACCATAAATGCATTCAATATAAATGACAGATAGTCACTTCAGTGCTTTGTACACATCCCATTTTAAATCCCTGGCATTTGAAAACAACAGCTAAAGATCTACTGTGAAAGAAATGTCTTCTCCAAGCCAAACTCCTGTTAGCAATCTGTTGCATTCATTTTATTGAAAAAGAGACATGTGTTCACGTCTCCAGTGAGAAACACAGCAACAGTCACAAGCAAATCTAAAAGAAAAATGCACACTCTCACTTAAAAGCACCGTTCCAGTCTGCACTTGTTTTTAACATTTGCCAAGGCATTTAAATTCGTCTTACTTTCATCATCAGCTGGATTGTTAATTGTGACACACGTATTCCATTAGAAACAACAGAAAACTCTTAATCATTGTTTTATTAAAGCTTCTCACATCTCAATTAACATCCTTAAGAATAAAACAGATGCATGTTACTATGATTTTTTAGCAAATTAAGAGCAATTAAAAGCAGAATGTGATCAAATACACTTAGCTGGAAATGAGAAGTTATGACTTCTGAATTTAAATTTGTATGAAATAAACAAACAAGATCACTTGACACAAGTCTAGACCTCAGTCTCTGATACACAAACATTAATCCAAAATATCTGACTGTTTTAAAAATTTTCCTTTTGGCAAAGGTCAAAAGTCTGATGGCAGAGACTAACATTCCAGAAATGCTATCTGTCAGGCAGTGAACTTTATAGGAGGTAGAACCAGGAAGGACCTCAAGACAGCACCTAGACATGTACCTCTTGACCGATGCTTATCTCCTTCCATCCCCTCTAAGGTCGACTCAGCAGAAATGGGATTCAATAACCTCCAAGTCACTTCCTGCCACCCTAGGAGTAGGTGCAAATAGTTCATTGTTAGAACCAAGGCTTAATTTGTTCACCTGTCCTTCACCTCATACAGCGCACCACTCTCCATCAGATTATTATTTAATATTTTCATAGAAAGGGCCAATGATTAAAAATCTACAATATATACAGGCTACTCCAGTGTTAAAATATCACTAAAGGTGGAAAGGTTGCTTATCCCCCTGCCTGCGACACACCTGCCTTGTCCACGGAGGACACAAAAAACTGATTTTATCTTCACCTTTTCAGACAGGTTGTTTTGGTTGAAGTATATTAACCTATTTCTTCTCAGTTTCTTGGGAAAAAATATTCTTTGTTCTTTTGTTCTTCCCTCAAAGAATATGTTTTCCCAACCTCAGATCATTCTTCTTGGACCAGCTTTTCCCAAAGTGTGGTCTCCCAAACTTGAAATTTTGCAATATTTCACTCAGGACTATTGCCTGCTCCACTATTCTCCATGTTGTACCTGTGACACTGGTTACAACTTGCTAAGGGTTGGTTTGCTGCTCATCAATATTAAATTTCACCATTGATCTTCTGCACATTTCTTTAGTTTATCCAGACCACTCTGAATTTTGATCCCACCTTTAAAAATGGGAAAAACTTGACCACATCTGCACTTACAACAAGCAAATCTATTTCCATCATCCATTTCATTACTGGGAAAACATGAATTGCATTTGGCACAGAGCATCACCCAGTAAACCCTTCCACAAACCCTCCATCACTGCTCCAGCCAGGTGTGTATTGCTGCAGTGCACTCTGATGGAATTTGCCCACTGGATGCGTGTAGCACCACAAATACAGTCAGCACCCTGGCCTGTGTGCAGTGGAATGAAAATATAAATGAGAAATAGAAACAGCTGAAGAAAAAGCAATGTTGTGAAACATCCATGGGGAGCAGAAGAGAAATAACAGCATTGGTCCTGCCTGATGATAACAACTTTGCTCAGGATCCACAACAATTTCCTTAGCTTAAGTTAAGGTACAAGATTTGGCCCAAAAGGCAAGAATACTGTAGAAGAAACCATGTTTTCACAGCAAAGAGAAACTTTAATGAAAAGTTTCTTCTGGCAACTGTCAACAGCAGCAAGCATAATTTATTCATTATTTGCACTCATTCATTTATTAACTGAACATCTCAATTTCTTCTATGAAGGACAGAATATATGGATCTTATTTCCTTTGCAGGTGATATACTCATCTTGTACTCATCCTGTGATCCTTGTACAATCATCCACTAATTTCTTAGGAAGAGGGTTCCAAAAACTTTCAGGGAAAGGAAGACAGGATGAAAGAAAAATAACTACTTTTAAAGTCCTAACAAAATATGCCATTTGCTCTGGAAAAGCAAAGATAAAAAGAATGTCTCAGACACAGAAATTGTGGAGATATTGGTAGGCTGGTAATAATGATTTGTGGATGGATATTGTGACTTTAAAATGAATTGAAGTAAGAGTTGAGAGCTTGATCCTGTCTGGTGCTGAACACCTCACTGTTCAACAGTTTACAGGATGAGTCCTAATGTATCAGCAGATCTCAGTGAATTCCTGAAGTTGTTCACTTCTGCCTCTTCATCATTTGTGAAGTTACTTTACAAAAAAAAAATAAACTGGTCTCTTGTATTCACAAATACACTGTGTGCAGGCTGTATTATTGATCAGGCTGCAACAAATGAGTTGTTTCAAACAGATGGAAAAATGGTGTTCAGTTTTATTCTTTGCACTGTTTCAAATGGAAAAGCTGTCCAAAGAACAGTGGTTCCTGTTTGGCTTCTGATATTTTAACTGACAATCATTTGAGTTTGCATCCATGCTGAACTTCCATGAATGCAGACAAAAAGGAAATGGGAAAAAAACCATGTCTTTCAAAAATTATACCTTTGTCATTCATTTTATATAGTTTCAATGAGTTCCCTGGAAAATAAAGCTTTTCTTCTTGTCTTCAAGAAGCAAAATAAATTGCATTGCAGGCTGGCAAGTAGGAAGAAAACATATATTAGAAAAAGGACCAGAGCTAATAGCTATCTTGTGTTTCTCATCTAGAGGTCAGTAGCTCACTATGCCTCCAAAGCTACGGACACGCAAACCAAATTTGACATTTTTTTTGTTTTTTAATCACATTCCACATGATTTGTAAATTGCACAGCCTGCTGTACATAACTCAAGGCCAGCTGCAGTGTCAAACGGCATTTTAGAGGCTGTTTTCTTTAAATAAGATGTGAACCTTTCAAAGTAGCCTAGAAGAGTCTAACAGTTTGCAGCACTGTCAGTCATTATTAGTCATCAGCAGTGCAATTAACTGGAGGTATACAACGTCTAATATGCAAATGACACTGGATTTCTGCACAAAATTATGAACAATTTTAAGTTCATATATGCTTTGTATGTCCAGTTAGTTACCATAGCAACAGAAGAGAGGAACCTACTTATAAATGAAAAGTTAGGTCATGTCAGGTCTTTCTGCT